>NC_050452.1:9633935-9933935 GCF_903995425.1 Onychomys torridus | reverse complement strand
TCATTGTAGACATTGGGTCTTTTGCTCTTTTGTCAATAAATATATCTCCAATCAAGTTAACTGGAAACATACCGTCATCTCTACTGCATGCCTTTTATGAAATTTTAAGCTCACTGTCGTCTTTAAAGCATTGGACAGTTTAAATATTATCTTCGTTTTTTGTCACTGTTTTCTGAAATAGCTGTTCCCTCCATAGAGAAAGTAGTGCCTTGTCACAGTAATGCATACAGTAGAATTACCTCTCTGCCCCTCATAGAACTCTGCAGAAGTGAGGGAGGCGCTGACTTCCAGTTTTCAGTTTTCATAGCACCATGGCAGCTGTACAGAGGGTGCCTAGGCTGGAAGCTTCTTCCTAGTCACTTTCAAGTTGCTGAAACAACAGTAACACTCCTTTCTGCTCTTTGGAATCCCTGCTTGTCTCTGGGAGGGCAAAGCTGCCTTCAACTCTAATCTCACCCCTCCATTGAAGTATCATTTCTGTCTTTAGTGATTTGTTAGCCAGTTACATTTCATGTACTTGTTGAAAATGGTCCCCTGGGCTAGTTTCTTGGCTCTTTAGGAAGAGACTGTCACCAAAAAGACTGAACTTAGGGGACACTTGCATCTTCTGAGGAAGATTATAAAGATATGTGATGGACACATGCCACACACAGCAGACTCTAGACTAAATATGAAGCATATATATGGCCTCCCAGATGAGTTTAAGAGATTAGATGCTTCTGTTGAATTTTAGTTCTTAATATCTTGCAGACTTTTATAAAGCATTATTTAACATGGCTTTCTCATTTCTGAATAGCTGAATGAATTTAGATGTCTTATAATAAGTCATTCCCCCCTCTTAATTCAGTTGTATTTAACCTCCAATGATAGGTCTTTTCTACTGTGATATGCCCTTCTACTAAACTGATAATTTCTCTTTTTTTTTGTGGCCCTCAGTAAACTTCCTAGGACATTATCTTCCTCTTAAAGTATTATAAATTCTTTTCCATCTCACTATGAAAATATGGACTGACTTCCCTTCATTAATTCAAGAGCTATAAATAATTGAGGATTATTTATATGAGTGAGCAGATCTACTGGCTAGTCTTTTTCTCAGTGTTTCTGATTTGTCCAAAAAAAGGAATACTTGTGTATAATAGAGACTTGCTTAAAATTGCCATACAGAGGGGCCGACAAGAAGGCTCAGCAGTCAAGAGCCCTTGTTACTCTTGCAGAGGACCCAAGTCCGGTTCTCAGCAACCCATAGTAGCTAGCAACTGTATTTAGCTCCAGGTAAACTCCAGGGGATCTAAAACCCTTTTCTGGCCTCAGTGATCACTACATGCATGTGGTGCAGAAACACATGACAGCAAAATACTCATATACTTATTATGAAACTAAATAAATCGTTTTTTAAAAAGTATACAGAGAATGGTGTTTCTAGCACAAAGTTAGACGAGATCCTCCTTGTCAGTGTCTTGTTGCTGACTCTGAAGTTACACAGCTACCAAGGTTGGTATATCTCTGGAGATGTTTTGAACTGGTTATTTGACTTTTCTTGCTGAGTGTCTGTGCATCCTTTTCTTCTAGAACTGTTTTGCTGTTAATTAGAATCATCCTTGAATATTGCCAGTGTGTGGATAACATCCCCTCTGTCACCACTGACATGCTCACCCGTCTGACAGATTTGTTGAAGGTGTGTACAGTTTTTCCCATTTATTTGAAAAATAGTTGGAAGAGTTCAGTTATTAGAGTTTAACTAATCTTTAACCTTTAAGACACTTACCAAATTATTTTTAAGGTAGGGGTTTTGTGATACCTGTCATAGTTGTATTTCAAGAAGGGCAGCGTGCTCTGTGCACTCCATATTCAGTGTGTGCATATGTGTGAGGTGCGCATGTGTTCATGTCTCGCATGTGTGTGCTCACATGGTCTCACATCCATAGAGCTGTTATGATACTGGAGACTGAACATGACTCAACTCGTTCAGATTGGAACTTGCACTGCTTTCCAGTACCTGGCAGGGGCTCTCACTAAAGCTCTGGCTCACTCAAGTCAGAGATTTTTCTTAACATCATTCTTCCAGAACCATTAACGTGATGAAATGGTGATGATTTCAGCTAATTCATATTAATGAATTCTTATGTGCTAGTATAACAGAGGTTTTATTCCCCTCCCTCTTTTGTTGAAAATAGATTTTTTTCTCATATAATATATCCTGATTACAGTTCCCTCCCTCTACTCCGACCACTTCCTCTCCACCTTTCTCCCCATCCGGATCCACTCCGTTTCTGTCTCTCATTAGAGACAGAAACAGGCTTCTAAGAGATAACAGTAAAATACAACAACATAAAATATTAGCTAAAACAAAAATCAGCACACTGAAGTTGGGACAAGGCAAACCAACAGAAGAAAAAGAGCAGAAGTCACAAGCATCGGAGCCCCACCTGTACACACACTTAGGCGTTCCATTGAAATACTCAACTGGAAGCTCTAGTATACACTCAGAGGAGCTGGTGCAGACCCGGGCAGGCCTGTGCTGCTGCTTCAGCCTCTCTGAGCTCATCTGCACCTTGCTCAGTTGATTCAGGGGGCCTCCTTCTCCTGGGGTCCTCCATCCCCTCTGGCTCTTACACTCTTTCCGCCTCTTTTTCTAAGGGTTTCCTGAGGTCTGAGAGGAGGGATGTGATGGAGACATCCCATTTAGAGCTGAGTGTTCCAAGGTCTGTCTTCATAATGTCTGGCTGTGGGCCTCTGTATTTGTTTCCATCTGGTGCAGGAGGAAGCTTCTCTGATGATGGCTGAATAAGACACTGATTTATGAGTATAGCAGAATATGTTTAGGAGTCATTCCAGCACACCTTTGTGGTTTTTTTGAAGACCTGTAGGATTTGTTTTTTTGCCCTAGGTCTCTGGGCTATCTGTTCTCTGGTTTTTGCCACCCAAGCAGTGTCAGCTGTAGGCTCCATCTCACGGAGTGGCCTTAAGACAAATCAGACATCGGCTGGTTACTCCAGCAAGCTTTGTGCCACCATTGCCCTAGCACATTTTGCAAGCAAGACAGCATTGCAGATCAGAGGATTTGTGATTAGACTGGTGTTTACTTTTCTCTTTTAGTAGCCTGCAGAGTCTTTGGTCCTGACCCAAAGACACTAGAACGTAGGGGTGAAGGTTCCATGTATGTTATGCACCAACTTGACCTCTTCATGTTCAATGAGTTGTGTGGGTGTTGTCTTCAGCAATGTGGTCTTACTGTCAGTTTGTGGACAGCAGCCTATACTCTTGACAATAGCCTGGGTTGTTTGGGGATTTCCATGGTAACCCTTGGGTCAATAACTCAATTGAATATAACCCAGTCCCAATACTGGGAGCTTCCTTTGATGACAAGAGATGGCCAGTTGGGACTCTGTCTCCCTCATTTTTTGGAAACCTCATTAGAATCATTCTCATGTAGTATAGAAAGTTTCCACTGCACTGAGTTTCCATACTACCCCTCTAATGCCCCTCAGTTACAGCTGTCTCTCCTACACTTCCTCCCTCAACCTTATCCCCACTCTCCACCCTCCTGTTCCAGTTCCCCACCCCCAGTCCACCCATAAGATCTGTTCTACTTTCCCTCCCGAGAGATCCATGTGTGTCCCCTCCCCCATCCCCCCCATCCCTTCCTCTATACTAGCCTCTCTGAGTTTATGAATTGTAGCTTGATTATCATTTATTTACCAGCTAATATCCACATATAAATGAGTACATTCCATGGTTGTCTTTCTGAGTCTGAGTTACCTCATTCAGAATGACTTTTTCTAGTTCCATCCATTTGCCTACAAATTTCATGATGTTATTTTTCTTTAACAACTGAGTAATACTCTAGTGTATAAATGTACCACATTTTCGTTATTCACTCTTCTGTGGAGGGACACCCAGGTTGTTTCTGAATTATAGTTATTATGAATAGAGCAGCAGTGAACACATTTGAGCAAGTGTCTCTGTGGTATGATGCAGCATCCTTTGGGTATATACCCAAGAGTGGTATAGCTGGATCTTGAGGTCAGTTCTCATCTTTCTGAGGAACCACCACACTGATTTCCAAAGTGGCTGTCTAGCTTTGCACTTACCCAGCAGTAGAGGACATCTTCAGCAGCTGTCACTTGTGTTGTTGATCTTGGCCTTTCTGACAGGTGTAAGATGGAATCTCAAAGTAGTTTTGATTTGCATTTCCCCAATGGCTAAGGAGGTTGAGCATTTCTTTAAGTGTTTATCAGCCATTTGAGATTCCTCTATTGAGAATTCTCTGTTTAGATCTGTACCTCATTTTTTAATTTGATTATTTGGTTTTTTGATATCTAGTTCCTTGAGTTCTTTATATATTTTTTATATTAGTCCTCTATTGGATGTGGAGTTAGTGAAAATCTTTTCACAGAATGTAGTCTATGACTTTGTGGGAATGATGGTGTCCCTTGCTGTACAAAAGCTTTTCAGTTTCATAATTGTTGATCTTAGTGCCTGCACAATGATGCTCTGTTTTAGAAAGTTGTCTCCTGTGCCAGTGAGTTCAAGGCTGGTCCCCACCTTCTCTTCTGTCAGATTCAGGGTGTCTGGTTTTATGTTGAGGCTTTTGATCCATTTGGCCTTGAGTTTTGTGCATGGTGATAGATACAGATCTATTTGCATTCTTTTACATGTAGATAACCAGTTTGTGGAAGATGCTGTCTTTTTTCAGTGTGTATTTATGGCTTCTTTATAAAAAGAAAAATTAGGTGTTCATAGGTGTGTGGATTTATATCAGGGTCTTCTATTCAATTCCATTGACCAACCTGTCTGTTTTTATGCCAACACCATGCTGTTTTTATTACTATAACTTTGTTTTACAGCTTGAAATACCTCTGAAAATTCTTTTATTATTCTGGATTGTTTTAGCTATTCTGTTTTGTTTTCTTTTTTTCATACGAAGCTCAGAATTGTCCTTTCAAAGTCTGTGAAGAATTGTGATGGAATTTTGGTGGAGATTGCATTGAATTTGTAGATTGCTTTTTGTAGGATAGCCCTTCTTAATATGTTGATACTACCAATCCATGAGTGTGGGATATCTTTCCATCTTCCAATATTTTCTTCTATTTCTTTCTACTGTTTGAGGTTATTGTGAAAGTTGTTTCCCTGATTTCTTTCTTAGTCTGTCATTTGTAATAGAGGAGAGCTACTGATTTTTGTGACTTAATTTTGTATTCAGCTACTTTGCTGAAAGTGTATACTGTCCTGTCATCTGAAAATAAATATACTTTGATGACTACCTCTCCAATTTATATCCCCTTAATCACCTTCAGTTCTTTTATTGTTCTAGCTAAGACTTCAAGGACTGTATTGACTAGATATGTAGAGAGTTGACAGCCTTGTCTTGTTTCTGATTTTAGTGGAATTGCTTTTGAGTTTTTCTCCATTTGAGTTAATGTTGACTGTGGGCTTGCTGTAAAATACCTTTATTATATTTAGGCATATCCCTTGTGTCCCTAATCTCTCCAGTACTTTTATCTAGAAGAGGTGTTGGATTTTGTTAAAGGCCTTTTCTGCATCTAATGAGATGATCATGTGGGTTTTGTTTTTAAATTTGTTTATGTGATGGATTATATTTATTGATTTTTATAGAACCATCCCTGTATCTCTGGGATGAAGCATACTTGATCATGGTGGATGATCTTTTTTATTTGTTCTTGCATTCGGTTTGGAAGTATTTTATTGAGAATTTTTGCATCTGTGTTCATAAGGGGAATTGGTCTGTAATTCTCTTTCTTTATTGAGCCTTTATGTTTGGGTATCAGGTTAATCATGGCCTTGATTTTATGAATTGGGCAATGTTCCTTCTGTTTCAACTTTTTGAAATAATTTGATGAGTATTGGCATTAACTTTTTTGAAAGTTGGGTGGAAGTTCTGTGCTAAAACTATCTTTTAGCTAAAACCTGGGCTTTTTTTTTTTTTTTTTTTTTTTGGTTTGTTGACTTAATGACTGCTTCTATTTCACTGGGTGTTATAGGTCTATTTAAACTGCTTATCTGATCTTGATTTAACTTTGGTAGGTGGTATGTATTGAGACTATTATCCATTTCTTTTATATTTTCAATTTGATGGAGTATCGGTTTTATGATTCTCTGGATTTCCTCAGTGTCTGTTATGCTCCCTTTTCATTTCTGATTCTGTTAATTTGGATATTTTCTCTGCCTTTTAGTTAACTTGTATACGGGTTTGTTAGTCTTACTGATTTTTCTCCAAGAACCAATTATTTGTCCTTGTATTATTTTCTTTATTTCTATTTTATTGATTTCAGCCCCGAGTTTGATTATTTCTTGCGGTCTACTCCTTTTGTGTGTGTTTGCTTCTTTTGTTCTAGAGCTTTGAGGTGTGCAGTTAAGTTCCAATTTCTTTATGAAGGCACTTGGTGCTATGAACTTGCCTCTTAGAACTGCTTTTATTGTGTCTCATAAGTTTGGGTATGCTGTATATTCATTTTCATTCAATTATAGAAAGTCTTTAATTTCTATCCTGACTCGTTTTTCATTTAATAGAGAGTTGTTCAGTTTCTATGAGTTTGTAAGCTTTTTCTTGTTTCTGTTGTTGATATCTGGCTTTAATTTATGGTGGCCTGTTAGAATGCAGGGAATTATTTCAGTTTTCTTGTACCTGTTGAGATTTGCTTTGTGACTGAGTATGTGGTCAGTTTTGGAGAATGTTCCATGAGATGCCAAGAAGGAAGTGTATTCTTTTATGTTTGGGTGAACTGTTCTGAAGATATGTTAGGTCCATTTGGCATTTAACATCTGTTAGTTTCTTATTTCACTCTTTAATTTCTGTATGGATGACCTGTCTGTTGGTGATAGTGGGGTATTGAAGTCTTCCACTGTCAGTGTGTGAGGGTCAGTATGTGATTTAAGCATAGAAGTATTTCTTTTATGAACTTGGGTGCCTTTGTGTTTGGAGCGTAGATCTTAAGAATTGAAATGTTCTCTTGGTGGAGTTTTCCCTTGATGAGTATATCGTGTCCTTCCCTATCTCTTTTGTTTAATTTTGGTTTAAAGTCTATTTTGTTAGATATTAGAATGCTTACACCAGTTTGCTTCTTAAGTCTGTTTGCTTGGAATATCTTTTTCCAATCCTTTACCCTGAGGTAATATCTATCTTTGATGTTGAGTTGTGTTTCTTGGATGCAGAAGGATGGTTCCTGTTTTCACATCGAGTCTGTTAGTCTTTGTCTTTTTATTGGAGAACTGAGTCTGTTGCTATTAAGAGATGTAGATAACCAGTGGTTGTTAATTCCTGTTAGTATGTTGATGGTGGTGGTGGTGGTGGTGTGTGTTTCCCTTCTTTTGATTTTACTGCTCTGAGATTATTTATTCCCTGTGGGGTTTTTTTGTTTTTGTTTTTGTTTTTTTGTTTTATTCCCTGTGTTTTTATGGTTATAGTTTACCTCTTTAGGTTGGAATTTTCTTTCTAGCACTTTCTGAAGGACTGGATTTGTAGATAAATATTGCTTAAATTTGACTTTATCATGAACAGTCTTATTTTTCTCTGTGGGGATTGAAATTTTGCTAGGTATAGTCATCTGGACTGGCATCTGTGTTCTCTTAGAGTCTGCAGCATATCTGTCCAGTCCCTTCTGACTTTTAGAGTCTCCATTAGAGAAGTCAGGTGTGATTCTAATAGTCAGTCTTCATACATTACTCTGTCCCTTGCAGCTCTTTTTTTTTTTGTCTTTTTTTTTTCAGAGCTGAGGACTGAACCAAGCGCTCTACCACTGAGCTAAATCCCCACCCCAGCCCCTGCAGCTTTTAATATTCTTGTTTTGTTCTGTACATTTAATACTCCAGTTATTATGTGCCAAGGGCTTTCTTTTCTGATCCAGTCTATTTGCTGTTCTGTATGCCTCTTGTATTTTTATAGGCATCTTCTTTAGGTTAGGGAAATTTTCTTTTGTGATTTTGTTGAAAGTATCTGTTGGGCCTTTGAGCTGGATTACTTGTCCTTCCTCTATTTTTTATTATTGTTAGATTTAGTCTCTTCAGAGTGTCTTCAATTTCCTGGATGTTCTGTGCCTAGAATGTTTTAGATAGAACATTGCCTTTGACCGATGTTGTGTCTCAGTGCCTGACATTTCATTTTTTCTTCCATAGTTCCTGTTCAGATTCCTACATTTTTCACTTCCAGAATTCCCTCAGTTTGGGTTTTCTTTATTGATTCTATTTCCACTTTCAGGTCCTGAACAGCTTTGTTCATCTCCTTCCACTGGTCATGTTTTCCTGGATTTCCTTAAGGGATTCATTCATCTCGTCTTTAAGGATCTCTACTGTGTCCATACAGGTTGTTTAAGGTCTTTTCCTGGTGTTTCGGCTGTGTTGGAATATTCAGAGCTGGCTTTGGGAGGGTTTCTGAGCTCTGGTGGAGACAGAATTGTTCTACTTATTTGTTAGTGACTGTGGTTTACACTGGCATCCAGGCATTTGAGAGCAGATTGGTTATAGGACTAGGTGCTGATGTCTGGTCTTGTATTTGTTGGATAGGTGTTTTGTTCCTTGGTTTCTGTTTCCTTTTTGGATTTTAGGAGAGTGTGGTGGCTGTGTGTTGTCTGGTAGAAACACTGTGTTTCTGTGGACCTCATAGGTATGGCCACTGGGGGTTCCAGGTAAGATGTCTTTCTGGGTATTGGGCGCTGACTCTTAGGAATGGAGATAGGCTGGGGGTCTGAAGGAGTTCTCAGGAGGGAGGAGAGCAGTGTTCCACTAGTGATCTCAGTGGAGAAAACCCTTTGCTGTATAAGTATGAGGACCAGAGTTTTTTGAGTCCCCAGTACTCACATGAAACAGGATGGGCCTGGAGGCACCATACATATGTGAATTCACACATGCAGAAAATAAAGGACTTCGCTGGGAGTGACCGAAGCTGGAGCGAGGGAGATGGCTCATGCTTAAACCACTTGCTGTTCTAGAGGGTTAATTGCCTTCTTCTGACCTATGGATCCCAGGCATGCACATGGTGCACATATATAATTGCAGGCAAAACACTCACACACATAAAACATAGATTTCTCAGTTTTTCCTGCTAGAAGTCAATATTGAATGTACCTGTCCTGCCCCCTTCATTAATGCATAAATAATTATAACTGCTTTTACCAGAAAATTCATCAAGCCATTGTAATGAATCATTTCTCTAATCTCAGCACTTGGGAGGCAGAGGCAGGAGAATTGCCAGCCTGGATTGTGTAGTAAATTCAGGTCAGTGTGCACCATAGAGTGAGACCTGTCTCTTACTAAAAAAATAAAATAATTTTTTTTACAAATCCAACTATAGCCTTTCATGGTCTGTATTGAGAGGGTGTGCAGAGGAGGAGTGTATTATGTCGGGGGCAGTTAGCACTTCATTGAACTGCTCAGAATGATTTTCCTTCTTCCTTTGTTAGTACTTCAATTCAAGAAGTTGCCAGTTAGTTCTTGGAGCTGGTGCATTGCAAGTTGTTGGACTAAAAACGATTACTACAAAAAATTTGGGTATGAATTCTTTCATTTAATTCCCACACTGAATTGTTAGATTGATGTCACTTTTGTATTATGTTTGTATGCCTCATATTTATGTGGCTTAGATAAGAGTCTGTAAATGTGGCAGGTGCCACCTTAGCCTTTTATGTGATGGTGGTGGCGGCATGTGTGTGTTTTAGGGAGTTTCCACTGTTCCAAGTTGTATGGAAGATGCCTTACTTTGTGAGCTGTTAGAGCGTGTGTAAAGTGTTTCTGGAAACATGCATTAAAAAGTACTGTGAGGACAGAGTCAGCTGTGCTCTGGCCTCAGGCCGTCCGTGCTGCAGTGGAAAAGCAGCATATTCACTGCCAAATGGTTTTCTTGTGCAAAAGGAAATATGCTGCCCTCTGCCATGGTGCTTTTCATTATGAAGTAAGCTGGAATGTGTATAAAACTAATGCGAAAGCTGTTACTTCATTTGATTATAGTTAAAGTCAACTAATGTCTTTGTTTCTCTGTTGTGTGTCTACTCCTCCACTTCAGCCCTCTCCTCACGGTGTTTGCAGTTAATTGTGCACTACATCCCTGTGATCCGGGCTCATTTTGAAGCTCGACTACCCCCTAAGCAATGGAGCATGCTTAGACATTTTGATCATATCACCAAGGTACTCTTCACCCGTTTTCTATTGGAGTTTCACAAATGTATTCTTTAATTGTTGAGTGTTTTGGAATTATGTCTTAGGAAACTTTAAAATACAGTATTATTTCTAATTACAGGATTACCATGACCATATAGCTGAAATATCAGCTAAGCTTGTGGCCATAATGGACAGCCTATTTGATAAGCTGTTATCAAAGGTAATGATTCTTATAAATGATTAAGCTTTGCATAAGCCTAAGGCATCGTGACTTTCCATTTTATTGAGAATTCTAGATATATAAGGACATGGTAAGAGAATCTAAATGTTTACAAGGTATTTACCAGTTGGTCAAAATTTTTAATTTTTTCCCCCAGGAAAATATTATCATCTCTTAGGACCCTTTATTGGTCTGGCTCACAATTGCATAGCAAATCTTATCCCTCAATTTAGAAAGAGTGCAATAGCACGTTCACATTTTGCACACTTGATACTTGTCTTCCAAGTAGCCTGGGGGAGTGGGGGAGATCAGGCCAGGGATGACAGCTCTATCCAGGGGTCATGTTGGTACACTGACACTCTGGCCATCAGAATTACTGCTAAGCTTTTTAAATGTTCTGACATTTAATGTCAGATACTGATACTTGCCTTTTATCAAAAGAGGTTAAAACAGATTTGAAGCAGGGTGCTATTTTATCCCTCAGCACTGTGATATGTGTGTGTGTGTGTGTGTGTGTGTGTGTGTGTGTGTGTGTGTGTACATACTTTTTAACCAAGAAGAAGGGCTAGGGCTCTGTCTCAGTCAAGTGCTTTTTTTTTTCACATAGAACCTATGGGTTTCCTGTGTGGTTTAAAGAGGGACGCATGGTGGCAAACCCTTGTGACCCCTGCTCAGAGGAGGTGGAGTCAGGTGAATGCCTGTGGCTTGCTGGCCAGCCAGTGAGAAATGCTGTCTCATAATATCAGGTAGATGGTACTTGAGGAATATCACACAGGTATCTCCCCTCCACCTGCAGTCACACATGGACATTGCTGCATCCACTGTCTCACACAAATACAACCTTAAAGGAACAGTCTTTCACCTCATGATGTGACCAATAACTTCAGGGTCCTCGTGTTTGGGACTTAACCAATCGACTAAGCATACCTTTACTATGATTTGTTTGGACAGAAACTTCTCTGTAAGTGTGATTCATTCATTACATTTGCTGACTGTGTCTCTCAAGATTTTTGTTTTGTTTTAATAAACTAGAGCATTCCCCTCCACATCTTTGTTGTGTTGCTTTAGTGTTCCTGCCCTAGAGAATGTGACGAGATGTTGGAGCAGAGGTGCGCTCCTCTCCCGGTGGCTTCCCACCAGGACTGACAGGCTGTATTCCCTGTCAGGTGAGCAAGTCTGACTTGCTTTCACGGGTTGCCCAGAAGTCTGATCTTTTTTTTTTTTTTTTTAAATTCATACCAAAATAGAAGACAGGGTTTGTTTGGGTTTGCCTTTTAGTTCTTAGCTTTTCATTTTCTTGTCTGAAATTTTGAGATTGTATGCCACAATAATATAATCTAGGCTATTTAAGAAACTAATAGGGTGTCATTTCTTTTTCTTTTTCTTTTTTTTTGTTTGTTTTTTCAAGACAGGGTTTCTCCATGTAGCTTTGCGCCTTTCCTGGATCTCACTCTGTAGACTAGGCTGGCCTCGAACTCAGAGATCCGCCTGGCTCTGCCTCCCGAGTCCTGGGATTAAAGGTGTGTGTCACCGCCGCCTGGCCAGGGTGCTGTTTCTTGTACTGAATGAGTTTCTCTCTAGTCATACTGACAGCTAGACTCTAGTGTCTTGCTCTTTTACTCACTCATCCATGCAGACCGTTATGCTGGGTAACAGGGCAGAGAGTGGGTCAGTCTTCCATGTGGTCCTCAAGGAGTAAAGACCTAGTGGGGAAAACGTACAATAGCTTCAGCAGCATTATGAGTGAGGAAGTGATTCCATGTGTGGGAGCTTTTACTGCTGTGGAAGACATGGTTGCCAAGGAGAGAGAAGAGCTGGGAAAGCATTCCAGCTGGTGCATGCTTATAAAGTTTGCTTTTAAAGACAGATGAGATGAGGGCAATGAAATTAACATGCGAAAGTCTCTAACATGAGAAAACATATTGGAAATCACAAGACACCAATTCTGTGTCCGAGTTAGACAGGCAGACTCAAATTAAGTCTCTTGTTTGCACAGACTACTAGCCAGTGAAGAACCTGCAGTGACTCGTTGACAAACCTCAGTCCCCACCTTTAGATGGGAGTCATAGAAATGATCTCAAGGGGAATAACACACATCTAAGTGCACTTGGTACACGTTCTGCTTTTCACTGTTTGACTGTGGAAAGTGTTAGTAAATGTCAGCTGCCAAGATTCTGCTGCTGTTTATAGTAACTTAAGTGAAAGCCGAAGTTTGCTAATGCACTGGGTTGCACACACAGAAATGGGTGACATACTGGAATATTCTCCATTGCTGGAAATCAGTAAATCAGGTTTATTGAGGTTTAGTTTATATTCAATAAAATTCGCTCTAATTATACACAATTTGGTGACTTAAAACTCATATATAAGTAACGAAATGTCCACATTCAAGATATAAAAAGTTATTAATAAACCTTCTCTTGGACACTTTAGTTTTGCTTTTCCCAGAAGGTCCTTCACATGGAGTTATAGCCTGTTGTGCCAGGCTCCTTTTGTTCAGCATAATGCTTTTGGAATTGATGGATGCAACCTAAAACCTTCTTTGTATGCTAATAAAAATGATTTTCAGAAAAGGGGCAGTTGTGGGACTTAGGATGAAGAAGCCTTCCTTGTTGAAGACTGAAGAAGAGGATAACCAAGAGGGCAAACCTAGGAGGCAGAGTGCAGTAGAGGGCTTGTAGTGGGATGATGTGCGATGCCACAGAGCCAGGAGCAAGGGAGCCAGGAAAGTTCTTGTTTGGAAGTTGGTGTGTCTTAGTGATTTTTTCCAAAGAGAACTTTCAGAAGAAGAACGCCAAGAGGAGGAGAAGGTCTCTTGAGTGGAGGCGAATTAACATTGTGTCAGGTTGAGGGGTTGAAGGTGAGATGGAAAGTACGCCACCGTCAGGGAAAGCAGGGATGGAGAAGGCTGGGGGATTAGCCATTTTAGGGGTGACAAAACAAATGACTATAAATGGGGTGACTTAACAAGAATCCTCAGTTCAGGGACCATATTGGGGACTAAGGGGGGTCCAGCCCCTCGATAGTCCCCTCCCAGGGTGCAGGAAGAATCTACAACCAGCTGGTAATTCATCTTTGTTGAAAAGAATCTGTGTACACGAAACTTAGTCCATACACTTTATTCTTCGGAGTCAGTTCTCTCTCTACACAGCTTCTGTTCTCTCATGTCTAGCTCCTTTCTTGCTTGATTTCTCCCTACATTAAAATGCTGCCCCTCTAGGTTCTATCTTAATTCTCTCATCTTACTTCTGCCCCATCCAGGTTCTCATCCATCTAGTTCTTTCCCATCTCCTTCTTCCTCATCATGTTCTTCCCCATCTGGCTCTTCCTCATCTTCCATCTCGTTCCTCTAGTACTCTCTTCTAGGCCTTCAATCTAGTTCTTCCCCGTCTCAGTTTGTTCCTCTCCAGTTCTTACCCATCTAGTTCTTCCATTCTCTTTTCTCTTCTCCGTCTCCTTATTCTCTCAGTTCTCTCTAAATCTCTCTGGAATCCAGTTATAAACCCAAGCAATAGCAATCCTCTGGCCTAGCAAAGTCACCAGGCTTGAATTCTACGGGATCATAAAGGTAGGCAAGAATTATCCTCAGGCAGTGACCACCAGGCTTTCTTTTATACCCCCAAATGGGAGTGTTAAAAGAGGAGGTCAACTGAGTGCTAATGATGGTTAGTATATTAGAAAGGGGATCTGTGTGTTCAGTCTGCATTCCGAGAAGTGCTTAGGCAAGAAGTTAGGGGTCTATTAGTAAGGTTGTATAAGAAAGGAGGGTCTCACCCTAAATTGCTCAAGAAATAAAGCTGACCTAGGAGACAGGTGTTGTTTCATATGGCCTTGGATGTTTGATAGGCATTTTAGATAAATACACTGTTACGAGTTCTTGGAAGCATGCAAGAAAATCATTTTAGGAACCAGCTAATATATATAAGCTAAAATATCAGCAAGACTTAAGCCATGGCTTGACCTTTGGAGAAATCCTTGACTTTTCCAAGTAGTAGCTTTTGTGATAGTAGCTGGATTCCATTATGTTTTCCTGCAGCCTGCAGCAGGACCATAGGCCAGACTCTCTAGTGTGTATGTGGTGTTTGCTGAGTCTGTGGCGTTCTTCACCTTGAATCCATCGCGCCAACGCCTGCGTCTGTCTTCATGTGTCTGAATCTCTTCTGCCACTAGGATAGTTTGAAAACAACATCAAACTCCAGAAACAGTAATTCATTTCATGTGAGGAGGCAGAGAGCCTAGTCACCACATCTTGCCAGTGGTATTATGAAATGGTGCAGCCACTTTAGAACATAGTTTTGTATTTCCTGATTAGTTAAAAATGGAGTCCAGATGACCCACTGACTTTTGCTGGATACATGTCCAAGAGAGCAAAAGTAATATCCACACCAAAACCTTCACACAGATGTTCATAACGGCCTAATTCATAACAGCTCCAATTTCCATCATCTGACAGTGGTGGAGAGAATGTCGTCTGCTCATAGTGGAACATATTCAAGCCATCAAAGGGATAAAGTACAGCTGCATGTCATAACAAGAAGGAGCCAGGAAAGAATTAAGTAAAGAAGTCAGCCTCAAAAGTCATGTTTTATGCTTCTGTTTATATGAACTAGATAGGAATTGAAGGAGCTTCAATTTAAACCCAAACAGTTTTAAGGTTGGAAACAGCCTGTGATCTTAGCTACTAAGCTGTTTATCTCCCATAAAGTAGATGAAGCTACTGACCAAAAGTTTTTCAAGATTGTATAGGTAGTGCAAACCTCAGCTGAAGACCTGAGCCCTGTGCCAGAGTTAGATGTATGGAGGCAGAGAAGACTCACCTCAGGGAATGTCGGAGACACTACAGAGTCCGTCCAAGGACTAAAGGTCACTCTCCTTCTTCCTCCCTGCCAGTACGAGGTGAAAGCTCCTGTCCCCTCCCCTTGCTTCCGGAATATCTGTAAGCAAATGACAAAGATGCATGAAGCTATATTTGATCTTCTTCCCGAAGAACAGACACAGGTGAGTCGTAACACTAGAAACCTTCGTTATTTGAACATTTTATGTCCATACCAGTAGGGGAGTTTGTACATGTTTTTGATTCAGTTAAGTTTGGTTCATGTTTGCTGTCATTTTTTTAGGTTGTTATATCGATTAGTGAGGCACGGTTGAAAAGTTTTAATTTCAAAATGTCTGTTTTGGCAGTTGAAAACTAAACATAGATCTTCTATTCACCCATTGTTAGAAGTCAAAACTTGTACTATCGCTCTCTATAATGTTAAAAATTGAGATTGTAGTACAGATCAGGTGAAAGAAATCAGCGATGGAGGGAATAAGATTAGCGTACACATCAGGAAGACATTAATACTTACCAGACAAACAGGAGTGATCTGTAGTGAAAGGGCGGGGCGGGGGAACCTCAGCTATGACAAAGGAAAGGGAGGGAATAAGAGATCTCTCCCTTTCTGCTGCGCACCTGTCCCTGTGTCCCCCAGAAGTGTTACACATTTACTCTTTGGGATGTCTATGTCCCTGTGCCCTTTTCTCTGCCCTAAACCACAAGTCCAGAATTTGATCCCTTCCTCATTTTTATTATCTAATTTAATTCCCTTAAACTGGATGCTGCCATTCAAGCCCATTTGTAGAATGGTGCCGTGTTAGAGTCTAAACGAGTGTGTAACAGTGGGCTTACCTTCCATTGGGACTTTTGTTATCCAGAACTTGGTTTCTTTGCTTTGGGTATGCATGCAGATGGTATGGGGGAGGGGCTTCTTGGTGCTCTGGGTGTCCTTGCATCTGCTGCTTTCTTGTGCCCTTGTACTTCCATTCTGTGCCAGCTTTTCACATTCTTCCTTCTTTTCTAGGTTTTCCTTAATCACATTAACCTCATAATTAAGCATCATCTAACTCCCTTGGGGCTCAGACTGAGGGGCAGACAGACAGGACTAGCCTGAAAGGTCATTTTCTTGTTAGCCTGTCATCCTTCGGTTGTGTGGTTCTCCTGGGAGATGCTAACAATGTCTGCTCATCCCAGGAAGGGAACCAGGAGCAGGCCAATGGAACAGTTCCATCTAGGTCCATCTGGTGATCTATTGAGTTTATTAGGGTTACTTATAGGGGCATAGGTGACTCAAAAGCAGCTGCATCATTGAAAAACCACCCAAGCATGGGTAGCAGCTCAGAGCTGTGTTCCTGGAACTCCCTGGACAACCCTTGAAGCCTGCCGAGAGTTCAGGAGTCTTCCGGCAGCTGCATCTGCCTCTGCACTTGTGGAGAGGTACATGCAACCTTGGAACTCAGAGCCTCCTGATCTGGGGAGCTGGGTGGGCCTCTCTCCCCACTCTAGGAGGGATGTTTCCATCCCGAGGAGGTAGCTGCACACCTCAGCCAACAAGTAAGACTCCCCCATGTCTCTCTGGCTCTCTGCCCTGCATTTGCTGAGCCTGAGAGCCACATCAGGGAGCTTCTGTCTGCTACAGTTCAGGAGTTACAGGCTTGTTTGTTCCTATTACCACTTGTACACTAGCCCAAACCTCCATAGGTGCCTTTATATAGAGATAGATGAGGTTAAGTTGTCTCTATAGATTAATCATGTAAGAGTAGCGTTCACCTCCCGTGTCGTATTCCCTCACCCCCACTAAGTTCCTGGTTAATTAAACTTCCCACTACTTTCTATTATTTTCACTTCGTTTTGACTCTATGTAGCCCTGAGAAATTCTCCTAATATACACAAAGGCAATTTTACTACTAAAAGAAGTACTGCTGAGTGGGGAAAAGAACTTTTGTCCAACTGCAGAGAAAAACCGTAGTGAGATAGAAGCTCAGTACTTCAGAACACCCTAAAAGTAGATGTCAAAGATTTTTCAAGAATGTTTCTCCGTATATTGATAATGGGTACTTCTATCTTGTTTCAGGAGAACCATAGCAACTTTTATTTCTTTTTCAGATGTTATTTTTAAGAATTAATGCAAGTTACAAACTCCACTTGAAAAAGCAGTTGTCACACTTAAATGTAATAAATGATGGAGGACCTCAAAATGGGTATGATTCTTCATGTTTTCACCACATGCTCCCATACTGCATTGCTTCATTCCTGTCATTCTTCGTGTGTGCTTTTCTGCTCTCGTGGTACTAAAGAAAACCATGAAGTCAGCCACGTTCATTTTCTTCTCTTGTGGACATGCCTTATCTTCCCACTGTCTCTGTGTTAATAAGGCTTGTCTGTTCAGCTGCTTGCCGAACCTTACAGACCCTCAGTGAGGCAGCATGGCTGGTGGCTGAGAAGTGCGGCTCTGTCCAGACAGAACTCAGAGCTCTATTCCAGGGCCACTAGGGGAGTGTGGTGAGGGTTAAAATATGCCTTCTTTTGTAGGGTCCTGAAAAGTTATTATTATTGAAACAGTATTATATTTAAAAACCATAGGATTCCCATTTTACAAAGTTTGGGTTTAACTCTAGCTCTGCCACCTGCTAGCCGCTCATATATAAAGTTTTGAACAATTACTTACATTATCTAGGCCTGCATTTTCTTAGATTTGTTTTGTTTTGTTTTGTTTTGTTTTGTTTTAGACAGGGACTTGCTCTTGCTATGCAGACCAGGCTGGCTTCCAACTTGCCTCTTCCTCCAATTGCTAGCATTAAAGATTAAACAAACAGAAAACCCTTTTCTTCCTTTCATGAAGAGGATTAAAGATAAAATCTAGGCTGGGGATGTTGTTGAGTAGTAGACTTGCCCTGGCTTTGGCTCTAGCATTGTGAAAATGGGTATGTGTTCGTATTTTATATAAAGTAAAAAGCACCAACCACTTGTTACAACTTTGGTACCATTTTCTTGGTGTGCCACATATTTATCTTAAAAACATTTGTGTGTCTGGGTGTTTTACCTGCATGTCTATTATGCACCATGCACCATGCACCTGCCTAGTGCCCTTGGAAGCCAGAAGAGAGAGCATCGGATCCCCTGAACTGGAGTTACAGTTGGGAGATGCCATGTGGGTGCGGGGAACTAACCCAGGTCCTCTCTAAGAACAGCACATGCTCATAACTGCTGAGCCACCTCTATTGATTAGAGGTAGTCTGTTGCGAAAGCAAAATTAAAAGCAAGAGAAATAAGTCATTTCTCTTAGAAACCGGAGGTGCTCTTGATTTCAGGGCCACTTTAGAAGCAGTGGTGAAATGGTAAGAGGAAGGTCTGCTTTGGCACTGTGTGGGAAGCAAGCATGCCTCCTGTTGTTCCTTGGGTTGAACTCAGCCGTCAGCGATGAGCTTGCTTAGTCACACTGTATAACGTAGTGAATGTAGTGCTTATCTCCAGGGGACTGGAAAACTGATGTTCTAAATGAAGTCACAGAGATTCAACCTGCTCAACCTACCTGCTAGTGAGATGTTGTTTATGGTCCATTTTCTTGCTGTGAAGCCATTTAAATAAGTTGTCTGGAGAGACCAGGAAATTATGACCTTTGGGTCATTAATTTCTTCCATATATGGGTTGTGAATGGTTTAGAGACATTGTTTACTTAGTTCATTTAAATCACTGCTCAAAATTAAAGGCTAGAATAGGTAAAATTCTTAATCTAAACCTTCCCAGTCCAGAATGATCTGCAAAGTGTTGGCCACTTGGAGGAGCAGGCAAGGAGGGAAGAGCCTGCTTTTCTTAAAGAGGGTAGGAGTTTGAGGTATGCCACCAGCATTTGTTGTATCCCAGCAGAAGACCAAGCTGCTGTGACTGTACCTAAACCACATGTGGCTGTTAATGAGTTACTGGGAAACCACACTGAAAGCTAAATATTTCATATATACTTGTCCCATTCTATATTGGCAAGCTACTAAAAACTTGAAAGTCAATCATAATTATACTTCATTTGCCCATTTATAAAGTGCAGAGTTATTTTCAAGTGAATTAAGTTATCCATATCACTCATACTATACTACAAAAAATTCAGCATAAAGGTTCTCTGGTGTTCCTGTGAGACATTTTGTGGGTGGAGCAAATCCTTGCTCAGCTGACATTAATTTAAAGATTAGTTCTTTTTACAATTCGAGTCTTCCATTTGGGTTGGGGAGATAACTCGGTGATAGAGCAATTGCCTAATAAAGACTGGAGTTCAATCTCTATTACCCATCTCCTCCAGTGCATCACACACTCTTGGATGCGTGCGTGCGTGCGTGCGTGCGTGCGTGCATGCATGCGTGCATGCGTGCTGTAAGAATTCATTTTACAAACTTTTCTGAGCCCTAAAACATACATGAATTGAAAAGAAGAATGTGAATAAAATAGAAGCACACCGCATTTAAAACAAACAAACAAATTACACTTCAGTTTCCCAGAGTCACAGGCTAAGCAGCACCTGCTTTCCCAGTTCAGGGTCTAAAGGAAATGTTCTGGTGAAGGGATTCATCTGATTGTTATATTGTGTGTGTGTTTGGCTGGAGATAGAATCCACAGCCTTATTCTTGCTAAGCAAGCACTCTACTGTTGAACTATATTCCCAACCCCAGTGCTTGGTATTGTTCGATACTCAGTAGTGCTTGCCTAAGAACCCCAGCTTTCCTCTAATTTGTAGGCACGGCCAGGAAACCTGAGTCTCTCTTTGCACTTCTCCTATTGTAGCTCTACATACACATTGTAGTGACAGCCAACTGAAATCATTCCAGTGTAACTTGTTAACTTCTCCTTTAGTTCACGCTTTTGAAAAATAAATCTGATTTTATCAGGCAGAATCTTTAACTGACTACCAAAAGCACTGGTTTATTCCTTTCCAAACATTAGCAAATCAGTATTAAATGTCCCTTTTGATAGTGGGAATCTGCTAAGAGAAGTGTCAAGCTTTTCATCCCTAGTAATTCTGAATTTAAAACTCTAGCAGCTAGGCTAAGCATCTGAATGTTGCTCCTTGAATTATCTAAATAGAAGTATTACATTTTAAAATATCTTTTTCCCTACTCTCTAGGTTGGTCACAGCGGATGTAGCTTTTTACACTGGAAATCTTCAAGCCTTAAAAGGCCTTAAAGACCTGGATCTAAACATGGCCGAGATCTGGGAACAGAAGAGGTGATGACAGTCCGGAGACCACGTGTTTCTGAAGAAAACCTGGATGCCTGGTGTTTTAGGAACTGAACCTGGGACCCAAAGGGAACTGAGACGGGGAAGGGAAGAGGAGGGGACAGTGTTGGGGGCTGGATTCAGTGGGCTCTTCAAGGAATGCCATTTTCGTGCATCCTTCAGTAAGGAGTAACTGATCAGGTGTCTATAACATTTTCATTCTCTCTGGAAACAGACTCAGGTTTCTTTGGACCAAATCCAAAAGAACACATAGCTGTAACACAGCTGTAGCTGCCTAGAATGCTCTGTATACTTTATATTAAAATGCTCTGCATTTCTTCCAGTGCAATGAAATTCATATGGTGTCCCACCTTATTTAATGATGGTACAATTGAAAATATTAAAATCTTAGTCAACCTCTGTAGAAAGTTTTCTCTATGAAAGTAAAGCTGTTTGAAAAATTATTTTTTTACAGATCTTTATAAAAAATAAACATCTTTTGATTGCTTGGATTTAGGAATTCAGTTTTTGTTTTAGTGACTAATGTCAGTTTCAGGTTTTGTGTGTTGCATATTTAACCTTTTCACTACACTGTATGTCACTGGGTAAAGCCTCAAACTGCTAAATATATGGAAGACTGATTATAAGAAATAAAGAATATTTGCATTTACTTATGCAACTACTAATTTAAATACTTTCCAGAAGTGATATACACAAGGCTATGGTTTAATAGCTGTATTTATAAAAGTACCTATGAAGGGTTTGGGGTTGTATTTTTGTTTTTTCTTTGCTTTTTGATTTCTAGTGGAGGCAAGAATACATATTTATATAATATGCCTACTTAGGAATTCTCATTTTAACATTGAGATAACATGAAATATGGCCCTCTTGGATTCTTGCTTTTAAGTTACTTTTGATATGTATATAAGTGAAGACCAGGGATAAACAGAAATTTTAAAATATAGGCTGCTGTGTCGGGGCCAGAAATATAAGGTCAATGAATGAGTAAGCTATTTAAGACTTTAGAATCGGCAGCACTCTACAATGGAAGTGCCTGTGCCTCACACCCAGAGTCTTGCCTCACCCTGTCAGAGTGCCTAATCTTGTGGTGATAATGTACAATGAAATAATCTTATTTTGTTTGTTTTTTGTTTTCTCAAGAAGAATTTTTTTTAAAAAATCATTACAGAGGTATGTCATTGGTTCTTAAACTGTCAAAAATAAAGATGTAAAAAATCATCAGACTTAAAAGGCAACTTTTTTCAATGGTGCAGAATACAGTATACTTTAAACACAACATTTTCAAAATAAGTATGGAAGAACTAGAAACAGGACTTGACTAGAGAACGGACTGTGTGAACTACCAGCAGACCTGATTCCAAAGATTGTAAGTATTTCTAAGTGATAACAAGTACTAATGAAGTTATTATCCTCTTCTCCAACATACACTCTTCTAGAACACAAGGATGGGAAAGACATGCTCTACTTTTGCTTACCCTACCCTTTCAGCTGGGAAAAAAAACTTTGATTAAATGTAGAAAGCATGGCAGGGACCCCATTTTTAAAACCAGATGAAGTACAGTAAATACCTTCAAGTTCAGTTCCTATGTCAATAACAGTGTCTGTTTAAACACACCAACGGCAGACCTGGAGCAGGCTAGCTAACTGGCTAGTGAGCCAACGTTCCAAGAAACCCACACTGAAACAAGCCTGCACCGCTGTCTCCTGCGGCTTCACAAACAGCACTAGACGGCACAAGTCAACAAGTGGGTTGTTGTATCACTTTATTTTTAAATCAAAGGCAATTCAAGGTGACCATCACTCAAGCTTCTGTTAAAGATCTGCCAAGTTGGCACAGTTCTAAGATTAAATAATATTGCACTTTAAGATGAACTAATCACTAGGCTCTTCATCAAAGAAGGAAAGTATTGCTCCATTTATGCTTTCCTTAGGCTAAAAGCAGATTGCAAAAAACTACTTTAAAAATCAACACTGCAGAGTACAGCACAGTGAAGTACCTGCTTATTTGAGCATCTTAGAGGACATTTTATTGTAAGAAACTCTTTAGCCCATAATTATAAAGTATAAAGTGTATCTGGAAGTGCTTGTCTCAGTGGTCCAAGATTCGAAGATTTCCAGATACAATCTTGTTCTCTAACACTGCTCCAGGGGGGATGTCGATTCTGTCACCATGATTTGCAATAATGATAACTGTTCCCTAAGTGAAGGAAAAAAAAAAAATCGAGATTGTTACTTTAAATTTCAACTGCAACATGCAACTGGTTTATCTTAAAATCAAGCTCACATTCAACTCCTTTTCAATGTAGTTGTTGTAGATGTAAGATTAAACATGAAAGGTCAGTAGCCTCAGAAATACGCAATGTGTCTTTCTATCACAATCCTAGGAAAGGTTCTAGACTTCTTAGAGGTGGCACCAGAAGGGGAAAGCAGACACACGAATGGCCAGTCTCTGCTCACTTGCAAGGCATTAGTCAACCTTCTTAAGGAAGTAAAGGTGCCCGGTTTTACAGAGTTGGTTTTGCTGTGTGTCTGTCACACACTGCACCTGCACACGCGTGTGGAAGACCAGAGGCAATCTCAAGTGCTGTTCCTCAGGTACCCCACACCTTTTTTTTTTTGAGAGGGGCTCTCGAGCTCACTTCGCTGTGAGCAATAGGTGAGGCAGCAGGCGAGACTGACTAGCAGGCTGCAGAGATCTGTCCATCTGCTTCTGCAGTGCTGGTGTGACAACTCATGTACTACTGAGCCTTATTTTGTGGGCTCCACAGGTGTGTATCTCCTTGGCCCCTACTCCTTCCTTTTTTGTTTTTAAAGTTACTGAAAACATTTCTTAAGTTTTAGTGTGATTTTTCAATTAAGCAGTACACACAAGTTACATTCACATATAATCTTGTTTCAACACCTTCATCAAAGCAGATGGCCTTAACACTTAAAATATCAATACAGGGTTTTAATCAGATCATGTACTTAGGAAAAGGAAAGTGTATCTTCTATTGTGAGCTTTAATTATCTACCCTCTTCCTATTTCTCAACAGGAATAGATGATTACTATAAATGAAGTTCTCCTACTTTCAGAGTGAGCTAATGATCATAATGCTAATAGGGACTATTCTAAAGACATCCCATTTCACTACTACCTAGTGTTTCCTTTCTCATTGATGGCTATATTCCACAAAATTCCTTTACTGATTATGTTTGTATTTTAAGTGGTTAAGTGTCTGGATACACTAGTACTAAAATACAGTAGATCATCTAGTCACACTAAGAATTATTCCTTAATGAAGGTAAGTTTAGGACTAGAAAGTGAAGCCTATTTTATAAAGCCATAATAAACATGACTTTCATCATACAAACCTTTAATGAAACATTTTTCCCAAATGTTACATCTCCTGAAACAGTGAGGTGGTCTAATTCCAGCATATCAGGTATACTTTCAAACCGTCTTAGGTAGTCTTGAACCTTCGAGTAGAAGCAGAAAAAGTATTTCAGACAACAGAGCCAGAGGGATCCGAGGACTTCACCTTTCACGTGAGCACAGCCGTGCCAACACTCCTTAAGGATTTTCTTTCATTTCCAGTTCTGACCTCTGCTCTTGCACACATACCTTATTGCTGCTTTGCTTCTCTTCATACATTGCTCAGGTACATTTCAGAATTAATTTCCATTTCTCCATCTTGATTATACTTCTGCATTCTTTATTTAACTATCCTCTTCAGCCATATCCCACACACTCTCCCTTCTCTCTTGTTTCTTCTCGTCCTTCCTAACCACCTCTTTGTACTTGTAACCCTAACAGTTCACAGCTTTAGGAATCTAAGTCTGTGGACTCGGACAGTACCTCAGCCTTCCCTCCTAGCTACTTTACTCTCCTCATTTTCTTTTCAAAGTCAATTCTGCTGTTGTGGTTTAAATGAGAATTGGTCCCTGTAAGCTCCAGTATTTGAATCCTTGGTCCTGTGCCAGTCCACAAATCCATCCCTACAGAAAGTACTAGAAGAAAAACTCCAACCCAAGGAAGTTAGCTGCACCCACAAAAACACAGGCGATAGATAATCTCACACCAGCAAAACCCAAAGAAGGGAAACACACACACTACCATAACAACAAAACCAAAAAATAACAGGAATCAACAATCATTGGTCATTAATATACCTTAGTATCAATGGACTTAATTCTCTTACAAAAACACACAGGCTAACAGGATTCATCCTTTTGCTGCATACAAGAAAACACCTCAATCTCAAAGACATTACATCAGAGTAAAGGGTTGGGAAAAGATTTTCCAATCCAATGGACGTAAGAAGCAGGCTGTTATAGTAATCCTGTATCTAATAAAATAGACTTTAAACTAAAATTAAGAGATGGAGAAGGACAATTCATACTCATCACAGGAAAAATTATCAAGATGAAGTCTCAATTCATTTTATGCCTCCAATACAAGGGCACCCATATTTGTGAAAGAAACATTACTAAAGCTTAAATCACACTCAAACCCCTCACATTAACAGTGGGAGACTTCAACACCCCACTCTCATCAATGGACAGATCTGCCAGACTGAAACTTAACAGAGAAATAAGGGACCTAACAGATGTTATGACTCAAAGGAACTTAATAAATACACAACATCCCATCCTAACAAAAAATAATATACCTTCTTCTCAGCACCTCATGGAACCGCTAAAATAGACCACATACTTGATCACAAAGCAAATCTCAAGATACAAATAAATTGGAATAACCTCTTGTATTTTATCAGACCATCACATGGCTTAAAGTTAGATTTCAAAAACAACAAAAATTATAGAAAGCCTACAAACTCATGGGAACTGAATAATGCTCAACTGAATCACTAATGGTCAAGGAAGAAATAAAGAAATTAAAAGACTTCCTAGAATTCAATGAAAATGAATGTACTACATATCCAAACTTATGGGACACTATGAAAGCAGTGATAAGAGGAAAATTCATAGCACGAAATGCCTACATAAAGAAGTTGGAGAAATGTCACACTATCAACTTAACAGCACACCTAAAGGCTCTAGAACAAAAAGAAACAGACACACCTAAGAGGAATAGATGCCAGGAAATCTAATTGAGGGCCGAAATCAATAAATTAGAAACGAAGAGAATAATACAAAGAATCAATGAAACAAAGAGTTGGTTCTTTGAGAAAATCAAAGATAGACAAGCCATTATCCAAGCTAACCAAAAGGCAGAGAGAAAGCATCCAAATTAACAAAATCAGAAATGAAAAGGGAGACATAACAACAGACAATGAGGAAACCCAGAGACTCTTCAAGTCATGTTTCTAAAACCTGTACTCCACAAAATTGGAAAATCTAAAAGAAATGGACTATTTTCTGGATAGGTACCACATACCAAAGTTCAATCAAGGCCAGATAAATAATTTAAATAGACCAATAACCCCTAAGGAAAAAGAAACAGTCACAAATAACTAAAAGTCACAAATAATATAAAATACCTTGGGGTAACTCTAAGCAAGTGACAGACCTGTATGACAAGAACTTTAAGTCTCTGAAGAAAGGAATTGAAGGAGACATCAGAGTGGAAAGAACTCCGATGCTCATGGGTAGGCAGGATTAACATAGTAAAAATGGCAATCTTACTGAAAGCAATCTCCAGATTGAATGTAATCCTCATCAAACCCCAACACAGTTCTTCACAGACTTAGAAAGAACAATACTCAACTTCATATGGAAAAACAAAAAACCCAGGATAGCTAAAACAATCCTGTACAATAAAGCCACCTCTGGAGGCATCACCATTCCTGACCTCAAGCTCTATTACAGAGCTATAGTAATAACAGCTTGGTATTGGCATAAAAACTGACATGTGGACCAATGGAATTGAATTGAAGACCCTGACATTAATCCGCACACCTACGAACATATAATTTTTGATAAAGAAGCCAAAACTGTACAATGGAAAAAAGAAAGTATCTTCAACAAATGGTGTTGGCATAACTAGATGTCAACATATAGAGGGTTGCAAATAGATCCATATCTATTGCCATGCACAAAACTCAAGTCCAAGTGGATCAAAGACCTCACCATAAATCCAGTTACACTGAACCTGATAGAAGAGAAAGTAGGAAGTAGTCTTGAACGCATTGGCACAGGAGATCACTTCCTAAATATAACACCAGTAGCACAGACACTGAGAGCAACGATGAATAAATGGGACCTCCTGAAACTGAAAAGCTCCTGTAAGGCAAAGGACACAGTAAATAAGACAAAATGACAGCCTACAGAATGGGAAAAGATCACCAACCCCACATCTGACAGAGGGCTGATCTCCAAAATATATAAGGAACTCAAGAAACCAGACACCAAAATAAAAACAATCCAATTAAAAAATGGGCTACAGAGCTAAATGGAGAATTCTCAACAGAAGAATCTAAAATGGCTGAAAGATATTTAAGGAATTGCTCAACATCCTTAGTCATCCAATAAATGCAAATCAAAAGGACACCCGTCAGAATGGCTAAGATCAAAAATACTGAAGACAGCTTATGTTGGAGAGGATGTGGAGAAAGGGTAACACCCTTCCAGTGTTGGTGGGAATGCAAACTTGTACAGCCATTTTGGAAATCAGTATGGCTGTTTCTCAGAAAATTGGGAATCAATCTTCCTGAAGACCCAGCTATATCACTCTTCGGCATACACCCAGGGAATGCTCAATCATACCACAAGGATGTATGCTCAACTATGTTCATAGCAGCATTATTCATAATAGTCAGAACCTGGAAACAACTTAGATGCCTCTCAAACAAAGAATGGATTAAGAAAATGTGGTACATATACATACACAATGGAGTACTACTCAGCAGTGAAAAACAATGACATTGTGAAATTGGCAGGCAAATGGATGGAACTAGAAAATATCATTCTTAGTGAGGTAACCCAGACTCAGGAGACAAACATGGTATGTACTCACTTATAAGTGGATACTAGATGTAAAGCAAAGGATAACCAGACTACAACCCACAGCTCCAGAGAAGCTAGCTAACAAGGAGGACCCAAGGAGGGACAATGGATTGCCCTAGGAAGGGGAAATAGATGAAATCTCCATGAGTAAAGTGGGGATGAGGGGTGAGCAATGGAAGGTAGGGGATGGGGTGATGAGAACATGGGGGAACAGGATGGTTGAGCTGGAACAGGGATGGAGTGGGAAAGCAATGAAAGAGATACTGTGATAGAGGGAGACTTCATGGGGATAGGAGAAACCGGGTGCTAGAGAAGTTCCCAGGAATCCCCAAGGATGACTCCAGCTTAGATTACTAACTAGCAACAGTGGAGAGAGTGCCTGAACTGGCTTATCCCAGTAATCAGATCGGTGAGTACCCTAACTGTCATCATACAGCCTTTCTCCAGTAACTGATGGAAGAAGATGCAGAGATCCACAGCCAAACACCAGGCTGAACTCTGAGTCCATTCAAAGAGAGGAAAGAGGGATTCTATGAGCAAGGGGGGTCAAGATCATCATGGGGAAACCTTCAGAGGCAACCAAACCAAACCATTGCAAACTCATGGACTTTAGACCAACAGCTGTGGAGACTGCATGGGACTGGACTAGACTCTCTGTTTATGAGACGGTTGTGTAACTTGATCTGCTTAAGGGGCCCTCTGGCAATAGGATCAGATTCTATCCCTGTTGCATGAGTTTGCCTTCTGGAGCTCACTACCTATTATGGGACATCTCACACAGCCTTAAAGCAGGGGAGAGGGCTTGGACTTGCCTCTACTAAATGTACCTCCTTCCTTCTCGTAAGAGGAAATTGGGGGGTGGCTTGAAAGAGGGAGGCTGAGGGACAGAAGGGAAGAGGGGGATCTTTGGTATAGAATGAATAAAAAAAATTTAATTAAAAAAAAGGAAACTTTTAGGTAGAAGGATAGCAAAGAGGAGACAGATACATAACACAGAATACCTTGGGGAAGACCTGAGTCAAAATCCACCAGCCCCTTCTGTCTCTTCAAATAATGCCACGGAGTGGGGCAAAGACCTCCCCCTTACTAGATCAAAGCATACAGGCAGTCAAGTGCAGACTCTTCCAAACATCTGGAAACCACGCCCGTGGTCAAATCATCCCCTTATGCAGCCCTGCTGGGTAAAGCAAGCTCTCACTAGGAAACCTATGTGGGTCTCCACAAATCTCCATATCTAGAAACTGCCAAGAAAGGACTAGCAATAACCGTTTCTGACTGATGAGAGCAGTAGTAGTCTTACAAGAGACAAAATAAAATGTCCCCAAATTAAAGCATTCTTTTCTAATCTCCAGAGCAACTACACATTACAGTCAACTCCTGCATACCAAAGATAGAGGTTTATAAAATGTCAACAGTGAAAACTAATTCTCTAATCACCTTTACAAATTGCCTACCTTGGTAAAAGAACTTCCTAATTTAACCAAGGGCACTGTCGGAAACTCCCGCTTCTCGCTCATGGTCAAAGACCCTGCATCAAGGCTGTAGAGGTTCGACATCACAAGCAAGAGGTCTGACGTGGTCTTCACAGGCAGGAAACGGCTTCTCGGGACATTAATGCCTAAAGAATTCTCGAAACTTTTAATTGCAGCTCCAACTGCAGTTTCTAACTGAATGACATTCAGGCCTCCATCCAAAGTCTATAAAAAAAGAAAGAAGAAAAAAGGAGGTTGGGTTGGGCAGGGAAACAGGGTTTGGGGCTTGTTTGGTTTTGCTTATTTGTTTTGAGACAGAGTCTCAGGTATCAAACTCTCCATGTACTGGGGACAACCTTGAACTACCACCACCTCCACCTCTCCACTGCTAGAACTAAAGGTCCTGCCACCACACCCAAGAAACACAGACTTCATACACCCAGCTTTGTTTCGTGTGTGATGTCAGTACTTGGAAAGTTGCCAGTGGCCATGTTAGAGGAGCAGCAGATGGCAACTAACTGAAGTTCAAGGTGTCAGCCCACCAGGGGGAAACTCTGATAGGTCAATCTTTTTTAAATAAGCCTATGAGACTCCAGACCCCAGAATGTCTTTTGCTTCTGCTGTGCCTTTACATGTTTGCTGTTACAATCTTTCTCTGGTATCTGGCATGATATGAGTGGATGTGGGGAGACACCCCCACACACTGCCTGTAACGTACTATGTTTATCTCATGAAAACATCTAATCTACTGGGTATATTTACCTGTGGATTGTCAAGAAGATGATTCCTTCCTAAACTATACTGTCTAATTGACATAATAATGTTAGCTTATAAGGAGTTTTGATGAATAAAAATAAAAACAAGGAAATGCTACACAGTCAGGGCCTATGAGGTCCCCTTTGAAGTTCCTTCAGATCACAGCTCAAATTAATGTAAAAAAAAAAAACAACAAAAACCAACGAGCCAGGCTAGCTCAAATTCCTTTAATCTTAATGCTGAGAAATAAAGTCACAGATTCTGATGTGCATCATTAGCTGAAACAAAGCTTCCCAATAACTTTAGGTTAGACAAGATGACTTGTTAGTTTTTAGAACAAACAATCCCAGAAAAACAATCTAGAGTTCACAAGGACACATAGCTGAGCTCATGATCTATTATTCTGTGACAAACTACTTAGATACACTGCATGTGAGTTGTCAGGATGATTCTGTTTTTAATCTTGTTAGGGAGATAAAACAACAATAACAAAAACATGTCTTTACCTATAATCATTCACTTGAGAAATAGAATGTGACTTCTGAATTGTCTGAAAGATTTTGTTGTGGTATGTAAGCAGTGGAGGGCGAGAACAACATGAGAGGAGAATGAAAAAAGGAAACCATCAAGAGAGTGTGAGTGTCCTTTTCCCTAATCCCCTCAGATACAAAAGTCTCAGCTTCGCCAATGCTATGGGTTTCCCTTCAAGCCCTATGGGGCCTGGAGGCTGGCACCTCAGGCTGAATAGGAAGTGGTTTCATAGAATCATGAGAGCTGACATTAGCCAAGAACTTATATTATGCTCCATATGTGATTTTTTAAAATTTTTTTAAGTCTTTTAACTTGAGTGAGCAACATGTCTATTTTTCAGTAAAGAGCCCAGGATTGAGAAAACTTACTCAAGATTCCTACAGGAAAATGTCATGTGAGTATAAAAGCAGTAATGGACTGAGGAGGTCCTTTCAGCTTAGGGTCAAACCAGGAGCCCATCCACTAAGATGAGTGCAGACCTGGAGAACCTGACTAGCCAGAGGGAGGAAGCAGGCGTCTGCCTTTAGAAGCCAGGGAACCCTGGACTGTGATTTTCATTTACCTTTGGATTCACAATGATTTCCATATCAATGGCATTCTGTTCCTGCAGTCTTTTAACTGCTGCAAGAGAAATCCATAGGTTGTTTGTGTTAAAGATTTTAAATTTTGACACAGACTTGAATTCATCAACATGTGCTTTTGGCACTTGAGCGATTTCCACCAGTCTCAGTTTGCCTTCGTACTGAGTGAGTGTCCCACCCTGGAAAAGCAGAAAATCATGAGTGCTTCCAAATCTTTCGCAATCAGCCATACCACACTGATTATGACTTACGTAGAATTTCCTAGAACACACTGACTATATACCCTTCTAATACCCAGAGACATATTCATGATTCAGATTGTTACTTTAAACACTCAGTGTCCTGTCTATAATTAAAGCCTTGGGGAGTACACCAGAGTCCTCCTTCCCTTCCTAAGTTCTGCTACAGGAACATTCCTATTCCCAAACGACTACCCACCACCACACAGCTTAGTCCTACGTAGATAAGGTCTAGGATGGAGGCAGGAGAGAGACAAATGAGTGAATAAGAAGTAGATCAAGGCTGGGAATGTTCTTAGAGCCATAAGACTATGCCAGTGTGGGAGGAGGAGGCACAGAATCCAGGGCAGGGAATGTTTTGGTATGTATCAGCTATAGGTAAACAGTAAAATCTCATGTACCATTTTATCAAAGGCCAAGTATCACCACCAAATATGCAGTGTTCAATTTATACTTTGTACTAAACAACTGCATTATTTTTACACAACTATAAAGACAGTGCACTGACAAAGTACATATAATACATAAAGTATACATATAATACATATACACATTTTATAGAAATAAATCTCCATGAGAGGGATAACATAATAAAGTATGCCAAACTTGAAGAGTAGTAATGGTGTGAACAAATCTGCTGTGTGTTTTCACATTTGTTCCATAAAAACGTAAGAAACTTTTTAATTTAACTTACTGACACAGATTTACACTACCATTAATTCTGGGCTCATGATACATACTGTTATCTTAGAACTTAAGGTACCTCACAGAATAACATCACACTCTTTTAAAATGATGTTAAGTAAATAATAAATATGTTGTGCATAAAACAGAAACTTATAAACCAGAAAAAAAATTTTTAACTATATAATTATCAAATGTAAAAACGTGAATCTCCAAATTGATTCTTCAGTATTTACCTTTACATCTGCTCGTGTTTTATTTGTGACTTCCATGACAAATTCACAGCGTTTCCCATTGGGTGGGTTCATTAGATGATTAAGAATATAGAGATCCACTGTGGCACCCAGGTTATCTATGTTAGACACAAAAATATACTCTTTGCCTTCTTCTAGAAAGGTGTCGAGCAAGCCAGAGTTATAGAAACTAGCATAGATGTCTCCATGTCCTGGAGGGTACCAAGCTTCTGTGCTTTCCCCTGAGTAAGACACATCCTTTGCTACAGGAAGTAAGGATTCCTTATTAATCCTCGGGTACCTTTAAAAACAAAACAAGAAAGTTATTTATTATAGTGTACCTCAATCCTTCCAGTAAAACAACACATTAAAATGAAACATGGGCTGGAGAGATGGATCAATGGTTAAGAGCTTACACTGTTCAGGTCCCAGCACCCATACCAATTGGCTGGCAAACTCCTATAAACCCTGTTTCAGGGGATTTGACACCCTCTTCTGGCCTCCTTGGATACCTGCACTCATGTGCACATACCCACACACAGATATACACAAATAGATATAATAAAAAAAAACAAAATCTTTAAAAATATTAAATAAAACATCCCTCCATCTCAGAGACTGTCAATAGTAAATTATAGGTGAATCCTTTTAGGAAAATCTGTCATTATTATTTTTTTAAAAATATATTTTCTAAGCAGAGTGATGGTGGCACATACCTTTAATCCTAGCACTGGGGAGGCAGAAGCAGAGGCAGGCGGATCTCTGTGAGTTCGAGGCTAGCCTGGTCCACAGAGCTAGTTCCAGGAAAGGTGCAAAGCTACACAGAGAAACCCTGCCTTGAAAAACCAATATATATATATATATTTTCTAGATAGTTATTAAAGGGAAGTTTTCCATGGCCATACAAATAGGAAGACACTTCACATTTTTAAGGTATTTTTTATAATTCTCTAAGAGGAAGGACTCATTAAGTAAATATTTTTAAACTCATTGGTTCTTGTGCCTGAAGATCTATCTGAGGCAGTCTGCCCATTCTTAAACACATGCATCAGGGGTTGCTCGCCTTCCTTGAGCACCCAGGTGTCTGCACACAGCAAGAGTTGGCAAACAGGAAAGGAACGCAGGAAAGAGCATGTGGACAGCCCACTAGGAAACAGGCAACACACACACTATGATGTTAAAAAAAAAGTGATGTGAAAACAGATTTAAAACACCAACACACTGAACATCCAACTTTTTCCAAAATGTTTGTGTAGGCCGCTATCTATCTACCTCTAACTAGAGAGCTTGTCCCCCAATCATCTGAATTCCTCTCTACTCACTCTACTTCCCCCGCCCCCCCAGAGTAATGTTTTTCTCTAAAACCTACTTAAATTTCCACAGGTTTATCTACTCAGGTGAAGAGTCTCCCATAGTAAAGATGCTCGGTATTGTCTGCAGGAAGTCACCCACCCGACTGGAGACCTTAAACACGTCAAGACTTTATAAGCTGGCTGCCTTTGAACATCTAGGACATACAATGAGATCTCAAGCAGTTCCCCTGAGAAACTGGAAATTACAGAACCAAAGTTTATAACCATCCCATGTTTATCAGCCTGTATTTAGTTTTAAAGGTGTCAAGTTCTTGCATGGATTAACCTTTGTTCCATGGCCACTGTGTTGCAACAATAAAGAGAATTCCCAGGGGTCAAATCCCACCATCTAGTTAATTTTATTTCCGGTACCTGCTTTGATTGAAGGTGTAGATTTTCACACGGCAATGATTGTACTTCTGAAGTATTTTTTTTGTGTCTTCATCCGTGTTAAAAGAGTTCATTAAAACAAGAGGGACATCTGTATTGTAGGTTTTGTTCAAATGCTGAAGAGGAGAGTGATAATTAGATCCTCCAGACTCAAGTTCTCTGACTTGCAATCTAAAATTTTCTCTTCAACAGCTAATCACAAAATGTTTAAAACCTGACCTCTAACTCTCTCTGGGTTTATATATACATATACATATACATATACATATATACATATACATATATATATATATATATATATATAAATGTACATGTACATTTTACATAATTTTACATAAGTAACCATTTGGCATGAGTCAGACGTGTGGGTAAGCAATTCATCATGTATTCATTCAATAAATCATGGCCCTTTGGAACAGAAGCTACTATCTGCATTTCATGGCTAACTCAGCTGAGGCCCAAATTTGGCTGCCCAGGACAGTCGGCACTGGAGCTGTGTGCACAGTCAACAGTCCTATGACCTGACGGCAGGCAGGTGCTAAATAAGCGCTTGCTCTTGTATCCAAGCTCTGTGGGTGAGAATACAAATGCTACAAAGTCACGGTCTCCTGTCCTCAGGGTGAATTTCAAACGTCAATCACTCGGCTGAAATCTTCTCAGCCTCTCAAAGGAGGCGGCAACAACCGTAGGAAGAAACTCTCAGAAACCAGACTGTCTTATGTTCAAATTTCGATTCTGCTTTATGAACTAGCGAGAAGCCTTGCACTCAGAGCCCATCCTCATCTAGAAAGTGGGGATAACAGCACTTGTGAGTTGGTGAGAGGAACAACTGAGTCATTCTGGAGAAGGCGCTGAGCAAAGCTGGTGCACAGTGAACACTGGGCCCAGGTGAGCTCAGCTGCTGCTAGTGCTGTGACTGCCAGGCCAACAGTCGGAAAAGACAAGGTCTCTGCACCATCAGGTCTCCAGTTAGAAATGCTGTCAAAGAAGGAAGCCAAGAATAGTTCTGCATCCACCACATCCTCCCAGATGTGGGACATCCTCCCAGCATCCCCAAAGGGATTAAGTGAGGAAACTCGAGTATCATGAAGGTTGCCACTAGAGAGCAAGTAGTTCAAGCAGATCAACGGAGAATCTGAAGAGACTCAGGTTTTCAGTAACTACAACTGCTATGTAAAATCAAGCTTTTACATCTTAAGGCTATATACCCTTACAAACACCCCCACACTAACAAGGAGACAAAATGGCACTCTCTCCGACTACCTCAAACTCACATCCACACTTCCTAATGTAGCACTTACGTTTATGTGAAAACAAACCCTACTTTAGTATGAGAATAGCTAACTACCACTCACTTCGATTTGCTGAACAGTAAGATCCAAGAAGGTATTCTCATTTCTTACACCAATCAGACTCTTAGGGCCTTTGCAGCCCATGCTAGTCCCCAAACCACCATTGAGTTTCACCACCACGAGTTTGTTCAACACAGAAGATATATTATCAGGCAAGCCTCTGGCCTTTATCTTGTCATAGGGTTGAATCTGAAAGAAAATATAAAATTAGAGATGTCATCCAAGTAGCTTTATGAGATAGGAAAGCCAATCAACCCCAAGGTTACTTTCACAGTTCCTTAAAAGTGTTGTTCTCTCAATGAAAAATTACGGCAAGTCCATATGACAATTTCCTGGCACAAAGAAGTAGCTCAATGTCATGTTTAATTACTGTGGAGTCACAGTGCACAACCATTTGTCTGACTGGTGTGAATATCTAAATCTTGAATTATCTTAAGATGCTATTTCCAATCTTAATCAAAATATCAAATAAGATGCCCAAACCTCACCAAGTCTAAATATTTTAGGTGCATTATATTCTACTTCAATTCTGGAGAGTAATACATTATTAGTCATATACTATTTTTCCTACCACAGGAGGCAAAAAAACCAACATACATTTATCTGTTTGTTTTCATATTTCCCCATTTAGTTGTAAGAAACCCAGCTGAAGAAGGTGGTACAGGCTCTCAGTCACAATTCTAGGTGTGTACACAGTTCCTTTCTCAGAAATTTAACTCAAGAATGTCTTTGTTCTAAGAAATGCCCTAGGAGGGAAGGAGAGGACAAAGGCAGAGGCCCCACCCCCTCTCTGTCATCCCAGCTGGGAGCACAGGGCCCCACCCCCTCTCTATCATCCCAGCTCTGTGAGCACAGGGCCCCACCCCTCTCTATCATCCCTGCTCTGCAAGCACAGGGCCCCACCTGCTCTCTATCATCCCTGCTCTATGAGCACAGGGCCCCACCCCCTCTCTATCATCCCTGCTCTGTGAGCACAGGGCCCCACCTGCTCTCTATCATCCCTGCTCTATGAGAACAGGGCCCCACCCCCTCTCTATCATCCCTGCTCTGTGAGCACAGGGCCCCACCCCCTCTCTATCATCCCTGCTCTGCAAGCACAGGGCCTTAGTCTTAGTTTGTCCTTTAAGCACAGAAACAGTAACATTTATAGGAAAGATCCATGTTTTTGCTGTTATTCAAAGCAGAGTAACAAATCTTACATCTTATAGCAAGAATGAAAGCTTTTTATAAGATCACAATGCATTTTCTATCGACATGTGAAATGTTTGTTATTTTGCTTTAATAGGATAAGCCCTCAACTGTCCTCTTTAGTTCCGTTGCTGTATAAGATAGATAACATAAGTAGCCAACCAGTGGTTACTCTACGGACATCCGCTGTCATTTGCCCTGTGATCTGTACATGTGCACTTGTGTGAGGTCATTTTGATTGGAAAAGGAAGGACCCGATCGGCTCCCCTCTTGTGACCTAAGCCTTGTAGGCCAACATCTCATGTGTGTGATAGACGAATTCTTTACATAATTCTTGTTCACAGCTCTTTCTACAAAATACTCATTTGTAACGTAGTTCTTCTAACTGCTAAGTGTAGATGAAGACTCTCTTATTTGCTGTTAATACTAAAGAAAGTGCTCTTCTCCAAGGCTTCCTGCTGAGAAGCTCACTATCACCCACTCTGAATTATTTCTCAGTGTGGTAGGGTGGTCAGTTTTCCTCGGAAATGCTATGTACGCTTCGGTAGCTTTTCTCATCCATGACCCAAAAGAAAGGCTAGTGGCAACCAACCAACCAACCAACCAACCAAACAAACAAACAAACAACAACCACAACCACGGAGGAGGCTGAAAGGCATTCTAAGGAAGACAAAGTCCCAATTTAAGCATCACACTATGAAAAAAAAAAACAAGAGGAGATGACAGAGATGGAGCCTTCTGTGCCTTATGTAACAGCGTAGTTATAATCCTTTCTAACCCTGCTGTTGCCGAAATCAACTGAAATAAGAGAATGCTCCTGTGAAACAGTGGCTTCAAACAGTCTGTTCAATTAGGAGTTTTCTTGGGCTGTGTGTGTGTGTGTGTGTGTGTGTATGTGTGATATATATTCTAAAAAGTTAATTGTTTTCCAATTAAAGCTAGTAACTTCCATTTAGCAGTTACTTTTACTTCCCACATCAAGAACTTTGCGGAAAATCCAGTTGTTACATTCATTTAAGGTCAAACTGATACCTCAGAAATATTCTTATTTAATTAAGGCTCTGGATATGTACTTTAAAACTATCACTTATTTGTCTCTGAACTTATGAATACAACTGAATCATACTATAAAATAGGTACACCATCAGCACCACACATATTGTGGTATGTTTCTCAATATTTGAATATTCTGATACAAAAAGAAGCAAATATCTAGATGTAAGGAACAGTAAAAACTTCATGTGATGGAGCTGGAGAGATGCTCGGCAGTGGTCAAGAGCTCTTCCTGCTCTTCCAGAGGACATGCGTTCAACTCTCAGCACCCACATCAAGTGCCTCACAGCTGCCTGTAACGCTACTCCAGGGGGTCAGTACTCTCTCTCCTGGCCTCCATGGGCACCAACACACACACACACACACACACACACACACACACACACACACACACACACAAATACACACACACACAATACACACACACAATACACACACACAATCAAAATAGAATGTTTAAGAAGAAAAAAACATTACAACTGATGATTTTATGTACAATAATGTTTTCAAATGTTTAAGTTAAACTTGGAAATATAATAACAAAACAAAAACTCAATGTATAAACAAGTTAGAACTCTTTAAGAAAATGTAATTTATATTTTTAGCTGATAGTACTTGAAATGCAATTAAATAATAATGTCAGGAAGGATAACAGAATTTGGACCACATCTTAATTCTATATGCTTAATTCTATATTCTCTGGAACACTAACATTCCCATTAAATAAAGAATTTTGGGATCCACAGTTAATCTTTAGATATGTAATTCCCTTAAGGTCCATTTTTTTCAAGAATGTATGTTAAAGGATTTTTTTATTCTATAATGATGAATTAAAAACCAAACACCAATCTCATTGACTTATAATTTTTCCAGGAGGAAAAACAGAAACAAAACAAACAAATTAAACACAACAACTTCAAAATCATGGATGTTCATGGTAAATAATCTCTAATCCATGCACCATAGAGTTTGTGAAGCAAAGTATTTAGAGACAAGAGTTATCTACCTCCTTTACAATAACTAAACTTCAAAGCAGCGCTACACTACTGGGTGCAGCGATGCACTTCTGCAGCCCTGGCACTTGGCGGGCAGGAGGACTGCAAGTTCAAGGGCAGCCTGGGCCCCAGGGTGAGGACCTGTCTCAGAAGTGAGACAGCGGGGCGCAACAAGAAGCAAGAACTGGCTCAGAAGACAAATCCTCATAAACGAGTCCATGGGGGCGAAGAGTGTGAAGGAGCAGGATACTAAAGGAGAACCAGCATGCAAAGGGCTAGACGGGCAGGAGGGGCAGGGAGGGGCGGGGAGGGGCGGGGAGGGGCAGGGAGGGGGCAGGGGGGGCGGGGAGGGACGGGGAGGGACGGGGAGGGGCGGGGAGGGGCAGGGGTAGTCAAACCAAAGGTTTATGAAAAGGCCTTAAGGAAATCAGATACATGGTAATACTAATTTACAAAATTATAAACTCTGGGGCATGGGCACTCACAACTCAAGGCCAAAAAAAAAAAAAATTAGTTAATATTTGACACCTTAAGTTTTCTGTGAGGGTGTTAGGTCCTAAATCAGTATCAGTGATACCTACCTGTCTCAGTAAATCTGACTCTTAAAGAAGTAAAGATCCTACTGAGGAATTTGTTTATAAGGAATCTAAAAAGAACCATTAAAGACAAGGGAAAAACCCACACAGTAGTGGATAGGGAGGAAATGAACGCCAAGAGTGTTGGAGGGTATTTTGCTGCTGGAAACCTCCAGGGGAGCGCGTCTGTGACTTACGCTTCATGACTTAACCCCCCCAAAACTCCTCCCCCCCCTCAACCCCCTCCCAACACACGTGCTAGGCAGCAAACTCAAAAACTGATGAATGTAGTAACTATTTGATTCCAAGAAGCCAGGATATTTTTGTCTACAGTTTATTGCAGGTTTTAACTTACTAGTTTATTAGGGAGTAGGCAGGAATTTCTGTCATATAAATCATCCTGTACACAACAAGTGCCCTGTTTATGAGTGTCCACACCCTCCACCAGGGGAGCTCACCCAGCAGTTCATAGAACTTAGTTCAACAAGCCAGGGGTGTGGCGGTGGTGTCAATGTTGGAACACTGCTTAGCAGCACACACCCAGTCACAGCAACATTTTAGACCCCTGAAGTCTAAATTCCTCAGTAGGATCTTTTTTTTTTTTTTTTTTTTAAAGACTGGTAGGTATCACTGACAGCAACACACAAAAAAAGAGGGATGGTTCCTTGACATCTGGAGAAGGCAGATTATGTCTATATAACTTAGGAGACAAGACTTCCCAGAATTTGGTCTTCCATGTTCCTTCTCAGCTTCCCCAAGAAAACACACAACTACCCTGAGATGCACTGGTTGATGTCAGGCCACAACAGAGACTACCCAGGAGCTGCTAGATAAGGCCTAAGTGTGACTGAGTCATTAGAGGCACTAAGTGGGAACCAGCATTGATCTTCCTGTCCTAAGTGTCACCATCAAAGAAACCAAGGGCTAGTCTCACTGAGCACCTCTGGAAGCAGTTACAGAAGACATTTTGGTTCCTATCAGCGAAAGGCTGGAATGTAAGGTCTCAAACCCAGGACAAATCTCACTCAGTACCTGTGGCTCCTCCCAGCACTCCTCACCCTGCCCGTCCCTACCCTAAACCTCTCCCTCCCAGGGGCTGGGCTTCCACCCACCCCACCACCCCCACCAGGCCTATCCCTGCATCACTCAGCTATTTTGGCTACACTGGTCTCTTGGTCCATGGCTGCTCTCTTGCTCTCTCCCCCCTCCTCATGGTAGGGTTTAGTCTGCCAGTCACATTCAGCCCGGACCTTCCCTCTGCCTGCTTTCTCCCTTGTATCTACAACAAAAATCTTCTCCAACCTTTAGAAGGAACATGTCCTTTTATTTCATTTTTTCATTCATTAATCATTCTGCTTCTCTGTTCTTCCCCAGACAAGAAAAGAATTCACAGTTCTAAGAAGATAAGAAGATCTCTCTACTACTGCTGACCACAGGGTGGAGGAAATGTTCAGGAAAGGCCAGGCCTCCTCCTCTCAACTGTCTGGTGAAAGAGATCTGGCTCAACACCCAGCTTCCTCTGGCCAGGGAGTCAAAGACCAGCTGGTCACCATCTACAGTGACTGTTGAGAACGCTTGCCCTCTGGGATGCTAACCTAGTTACTTTACAGAAATGGAAAGATCTTTTTAAAATGGTCTGCCATGATCTGCATCTTGCCAGCTCAGCTCAAAACTCAGTTTTCAGTTAGAAGAAAAGCCAAATTCAGTACACAGTCACGGACACACTATTGCCACTGGCAGAGAGATAACTCGTGCCACTTCTAGAGGAAGTGCCGACTGCCAAAGCAAGGCAGCATTACCCACCCTGTTAGGTCTCACAAGGGTATGATTATTGCAATGTGAGCCACTTTTTTTCTTGACAAAAGTAATTTGCCTGAGAGGAAATAAATGGTGTAAAAAGTAAAACAAATTAGGGTGTTCCGTATGCATACGAAGTATTCTAAGAATTGTTCACTGAATCCTCATGCACAGTGTTTATGTGGCAAGTTCTGTGCTATGTACTTCCATATATTGTCTTTTCATTTCATATTTCTTAAGATAACACCAGAATCTGGGTTATTTTCTGTAGCAGGAAAAAAAATAATACACAGTTGAAATTATTTTTCTTTGTGGGAAAGCTGATAAATCTTGTACCTTCCCTATTATTACAGAGTTAACTCCCAGGTTCATTAACACTCTCGGCCACCAAAATGAACTCAACTCTGGCTCAGAGTAAATAAAAGCTATTGACTTCCTGCTACAACATGCTGCACTGTCCATCTCCAAGATTCCTTTCATCCATCACTTAGTCTGCCATCTTTCTCCTTCCCACTCGGGGTCTGACTCCACACCTCTACCGTTTCTGAAGTCTGGTTTCCTCCTCTATCATAACCCTGCCTGCTCTTCACATGAATGAAGCCAATAACATCTTAATTGCTAGATCTTATCAATAACCCCAAATACTTCCTATCAGGTGTGACTGACACAGCTGATTACCCCTAAATCCTGAAATGCCCACTTCCCTTTGGCTTCTGAAACACCATACTGTCCTTTGCTTCTTACCAAGCTCACTCTAAGGAGGCCTCCTCTTCCGACATTGTTGGCCTCAAAACCACAGCTTATCAGTCCTGTCCTTATCAACCAAGACGGTGACCAGCTGCTCAGTGAGTCCTTTCGGCCTCATTCTCTGAGCTGTATTGCTACTGCTACAGTGGCCTCCTTAACTCCATACAGTGCACTTTCACCTCTCAATCTTTTTTTAAAGAATTTCAGGATGTGTCCTGGCTAGTACTTATGTCAACTTGACACAAGCAGAAGTCATCTGAGAGGAGCAAGCCTTAATTAAGAAAATGCCTCCATAAGATCTGGCTACTGGTAGGCCTGTAGGGCATTTTCTTGATGATTGATGGGCAAGGGCCCAGCCCATTGCAGGTGGTGCCACCCCTGGGCTGATTGTTCTGGGTTCGATAAGAAAGCAGGCTGAGCCAGGCATGTGGAACAAGCTGGTAAACAGCACCATTCTATGGCCTCTCTATCAGTCCCTGCCTTGTCTGTGTTCTGCCCCGGTTTCTTTTAATGGTGAACTGATGACTGTGATATAGAAGTGTAAGCGAAATCAACCCTCTCCTCCCCAAGTTGCTTTTAGTCATGGTGTTTCATCACAGCACAGAACTCCTAACTGATACAGCGTATTTCTTCATCATAGCATTAACCAATTATAGCACTGGTGTGGCAAGACCATTCATCAGCTGTCAAGTCCAACATGATTCTTTTCTTTTCCCTTCATCATCCAAACTTTCTATTGGGCACTCATTCTGTTATCCAGAGTAAGAGTACATTTCCCAGCCTCCCTTGCAGCTGCTTATGCCAAAGTTCAGGTCAAAACGATTAACTTGAAATGAACTGGGAGGTGTCTTATAAAGACCCGGGGCACTGTCCATCTCCTTCGCTGCCTGCCTGCCTGTCATCTGGAACAGCGACAGAACTATAGTTCACCCTGTGGGCCACCTGGGACAATAAGGACATACGCTGTGGATGACGACAATGCAGAAAGACAGAGAGCCCAGGCTCTTGACCACCTCCACGCTGGCATACTACCTCTCCAGATTACAAAATCCGACCCAATAATAAAGGGGAGACAAGGAAGGCCTTTAGCCTCTCTTCTCTCCCCAGCACACTTTCCTCAAGGCACATGAGCTCTGGGTTCTCTAACACATTGTTCTTACCTCTTGTTTATATGCCTCTGCATTTTACCCTGGTGGATCCTTTCTCCATCCTCGACACTCCATGTTCAGACCAGTGTCTCCAGCTGTATGAACTAATCAAGTACTTATAAAGATCAGGGGTTAATATGCTCAATTTCAGAAAAGTTCACTCCCCACTACTGTGGATATCGCTCTGTATAAATAAAATGCTGATTGGCCAGTAGCCAGGCAGGAAGTATAGGTGGGACAAACACAGGAAGAGAATTCTGGGAACAGGAAGGCTGAGAGAGACAGAGACGCTGCCAGGCACAATGACAAGCAAGATGTAAGATACTGGTAAGCCACAAGCCACGTGGCAACTTACAGATGAATAGAAATGGGTTGATTTAAGATATAAGAACATTTAGCAAGAAGCCTGCCACGGCCATACAGTTTATAAGTAATGTAAGTCTCTGTGTGTTTACTTGGTTGGGTCTGAGCAGCTGTGGGCCAGGCGGGTGAGAGAGATTTGTCCTGACAGTAGACCAGGAAGGACCAGGAAAACTCTAGCTACACCCCACAAAACTAAAAACCTTTAGAATACATTGCAACACTAGGAATTTCATTTCAGAACATAAAAATAATATTGTGGGATATCATTTTTCCAGTAATAATTAACCTGCAATTCCCCCACATACACACCAAAAAAAAAAAAAAAAACTAAACTCTCCTCTAACTAAATGTCAATGAGAAAGCTTCCATTTGGCTTGATGTGGACTAAAGTGGTTATACACATGCCATCTTTAACTGCCATTCCACTTCAATTTTCTTTTTAATCACACACACACACACACACACACACACACACACACACACACACACACACTGAAAATCCAAAATCTCTCTAAGGTTCTGACCACATGCTCTGTCTTGTGTTGAGAAAGCAGAAAGCTTCAATACCTTGAGAACTGAATGCCTCACATGCTTACTGTGCCGTCAATCTAGCAAGGTTAACTTGAAAAAGACGGCTCCATGTTCATGCAAGATTCGACCATCTTCAATGCAAGGCTCAGAGTCAACAGAGAATGAATTACAGGTACATGGGTGCTTTCCCTTTCCAGAGGAGGGCCAAAGTGTTACGGTGCACAGACTACTAAGACTTCTCTTCCAGCACGAGTTCTGCTTGTCTCAAAAGAGTTTATCACTCTAAAAAGCATCTGAATGTTAGACTCTTAATGAAGACCACCACCTATGAAGACAAATTATCTAAATGCTTTAACCCTTTGGTTTTCTTTACTGATTTATTATGATTGTAAGTAAGATCCCACATTTAAAAAAACAAAAACAAAACAACAACAACAAAAAAAATCTTAAGCACTTGAATGTTGCTGGTATTAGTGTATTAGCCCATCACTGACTCAGATACACTCCTCCACCCTCACACCATATTGTCATGTTTTTAAAACCAGGATGCATGTCAGAACTAAAGGATAATACATTTAATTGTTGCCCCCTTTCCTTATTAGTAGTAAATAAAAGATACAACTTACAAACAGTAGTCTAAACTTGACAAAATAAGGTACTGAATTTCTCACTTCTTCCCAAGTCACTAAATGGATTCTCTGGCACAGGGTTCATCTGAATTCTCTTTCTAGCTATACACAGTTTGATACTAGAACAAAGGTCAATAAACCGCAGGCTATGGACACTCAGCACCTGCCTGACAACATTACAGTCTGTCACAGCAATACTCCCTGGTTTACACATGCTCTGTGGCTGTTTAATGACACCAACAGTCTCTAAAGCCTGGTTTACAGAAAAGGCTTGATGGTCTTCTGAGAAAAATCCAAATTCTGCCTTTTCAGAATGCTGCTCCTATGCTAATCTTAAAATGGCTCAAGAGAGTTCTCACAATAGATAGAAAACAGCATCTCCCTGGGTCTATTTGCTGATGGCATTATATATTCACTAGCAAGAACAATTCTATATCACAATTCCTTGATCTTGTCTATCTTCTCATAATTATCCATGAAGGTAAAACTAAGAACATATAATTGGTAACAGAAATCAGGCAATTTCAAAAACAATAAAAATATTCAAGATTAAAAATCTTTTGTCTCCTCCCTCCATCCATCCAACCCACACACCCACCTACCCACTCATCATCAGAGTAGTCCAATCACAGAGATGAAACACAGAATACAGTATCTGCCTCAGGAGCTAGGATAAGGAACAGATGTACATGTTCTTTAACAGGACTGGATACTGAGTTTTCCAAGATAAAAAAGTTCTGAAGATTGGTTGCACAACAATGTAATCATACTGGGCTTAACTAATTTGCACACTTAAAAATGGTTGAGGTGGTAAATTTTATATCATATGTTTAAGTCTTTTATTGTAGGTGTATAGGTGCAGAAACACAAACATGCTCATCAAGGAGTATCAACTACAGTATTTCCTTCAAAAACTAAACTAGACTCCCTGCTTTATTTTCCTGTTTAAAAATTAAGAACAAACACTGCATTTTCAAAGTTCTGTCATGCTCAATGATAGGTGGTCAAAAAGCTAAGTCCTGTCATCAGACACCCTTCCTCTTACAGTTAGAGCTAAGGCAAGACTGTAATGTCAAAGGCACACCACCAAGTCTCACTGCACCACACAATCGTCCTTTAAGTATGTACACCTTGCAATGCAAAGTGAGTGCCTGGGAATTTAACCTTTAGTTATTGCAGTACACTCCAGGACAAATCTCAGGCCTTCACAGCTATCCTAAACTTATAAAACCTACAAGTACTGATGGAGTTGTTGATTAGAGATCTCTCAGGGCTTTCATAATATGGATCTATAAATCCCTTAATAAAACACAATAATGTAGCTATGAATTTTTATACAGGAAGGCATTATTTTGCTTAGTTTTACTGATTTGGCAGAATAAGAGTCTCTGGTTTCCTGTAATCCTGAAGGTTAAAATATTAAACTCTAGGGCTGGAGAGATGGCTCAGAGGTTAAGAGCACTGGCTGCTCTTCCAAAGGTCCTGAGTTCAATTCCCAGCAACCACATGGTGACTCACAACCATCTATAATGAGATCTGGTGCCCTCTTCTGGCCTGCAGGCGTACATGCAGGCAGAACACTGTATACATAATAAAAAAATAGATCTTTAAAAAAAATTAAACGCTATCTCTAATAAGGAAAACTTGTCAGGGTAGATGAGTTTATCTAACATAACAAAGGTGTAAACTAATGACATATCTAATGTGTAAGAACTACAGAGATGTGCAGGCTGGAGAGATGGCTCAGAAGTCAGGAGCACTGGCTGCTCTTCCAGAGGTTCTTAGTTCAATTCCCAGAAACCACATGGTGGTTGACAACCATATGTAATGAGATCTGGTGCCCTCTTCTGGTGTGCAGATATGCAGACAGAAGACTGTGTACATAATAAATAAATAAATCTTTAAAAAAAAACTACAGGGATGTAATGACAGTTCATCTAGTTGGTAGAAATTTTACTAAAAAACATTTTAAAAATTAATATCATTTATAAATGTATACAAATTCTGTATACTGGTAAAACATATACTTAATATTTATGACCAAGGATAAAAATCAGAAACTATAAAAGGGAAATGTACAGAAACTTAAACACTGTCTTTAACCCTTCTTTTAGATATATTTATATAACTGAAATTAGGTGCGTGTGTTTGTATCTGTGGAGTTATGTTGTACAGCTGAGTGCAGATGACTGAGGCAGAGGTGTCAGATGGCCCCAGAGTTGGCATTACAGGCAGCTGTGTGTTAGGAACCAAACTCAGGTCCTCTGCAAGAGCAACGCCTGATGTTAACTGCTGTGCCATTTGACTGCCCCAATCTTTTTTAAAACTTCTTTATTAACTCGGGAGTTTCACATCACGCACCCCAGTTCTGTTCATCTCCTGTTCCCCCCATATCCTCTCCTCATCCCTGCTGCCTCCCCACAAAAGAAAACAAAGTAAGCAAGCAAGCAAACAAAAGCAAAAACCACCCTCACCAAACCAAACAAAACAAAACCAAAAAAACCCCACAACAACAGAAACATCTCTTGGCTTCTCCTTCTTTCCTGCCTCTCCATCACCTCTTCATCGTCCTGGTGGACAGCCCCAATCTTTAATCATTTTACTGTGCCCAGCATGCTACCCACCATCTAGTAGTTTCCTTCATATACGTTTGTTGAATACGTAACAAAAACACAAACAGGGGACTGGTGGGATGGCCCAGTGGTGAAGGTGCTTGCTAGCAAGGCTGTGTACAGCATGAGTTCAGTTTCTGCAACCCACCCCTTAAGGGACCCTGACTGCCGCACAGATGCAGTGGCATGTACACCCACGCATATATACACAGAATAAACGCACCAGTGTAGAAAACAGCAAACATCCGTGGAGCCATTAGCAGAAGGCCTGCTATAAGAAAGCACTTGTACACGCATTACTAACAACCCTAGGGAAACCCATGCAACAGAACTTCATCCCATCTCTTTCCGTGAGAAAAGTGGGACCTGAAGCAAGCAAACGAGCTACCTAATGCTACAAGGAGAGGACTAATGAACTAGGATTTGTATCTCTGGAGTCTTGTATCTCGCTGGCATTACTGCCAAAGAAGAAAAAAGTGTTATATGGACTGGACACAAAATCAATTCAGTATGTGTATGTAGATGGTCTTGGTAATGAAAAATATTTCAGTGATTTATACTGAACAACATGTAGTTTCTTAGATTCCTGCTGACATATGACTGGGAACATTACAACTCACTATCAGGAAATTAGGGATCCAAAAACTACAAAAATTTATATGATACAAAGTCATTAATACATAGAAACTGAGCTGTAGATTAGTCAGCCAGAGGAAAAAGGATGATTTCAAAGTCAAAAGGCTGAGGTGCTGGGCAGATGGCTAAGGTGTCAAACGCCCTCTGGCGAAACTGAAGACCTGAATTTCAATCTCCAGCCCCAAAGTAAACACCAGGTGTGGCAGTGCACACTTGTAATCCCAGTACTGAGGAGGTGGAGACAGGAGGATTGTTAGGATTGCTGCCCAAATCCATGAGATAGCTAGTTCAGTGAGAAACTGTCTCAAAAAAAAAAGGTAGAAAATAACTGAGGGAGACACCTGACATCAGTCTCTGGCCTACATATACATATGCATACAAGCACCAGCACACCAACACACACACATACACAACACTCACATACAAAAGCTAGATGTGGTGACACTCCTCTCCTCTCAGCACTGGGGAGCCAGCAGCAGGAGGATCTCAAATTCCAGGCCAGGCTGAGATATACAGTGAAATCTGTCTCACAAAACCAAAAAGCAAAAGATAATAGAACATAGATATAGAATATACAGAATATGGCCACTACCCGTCTGTCCCTAGTCTGACTGCTGTAGGGCTCAGGACCTTCCTACCTTGGATGCTCTCTGTTATTTTCCTACTTCAGTCCAAATGGTCTCTCTTGAGAGACCCTGTCTGAGTTAGCAGACACCCCATTTACCGTTCCTACCTCATCTCCATCTTCAATGCTCCAGAAGTACTATAAACTAACTTCTAAATATTTTCTGCCCTCTCCTACCTTTGGGTTTTTGCATACTTCGTTCTCGAAAACTTACAGTGGCCATCCTTGACTCCAAACACTCACATATTAAGTCTCAGCTCTAAAGTCACCTTTTAATCACCAACTTACCAGCTGCCTTCTTCAACCACATCTACAGAACTCTAGACAGGCAGATAGCTAACTGCAAGAAGTTTAGGTAGAACTAAGAAAATTTTAGACACAGTCACCTTTTTACAAATAAACATAATTATTCACTAAGATATTATCCTAAGATACAGCATGGACCAAGAATTAAAACATCTAAAAATGAGCTACACTCAGAAGAAACGCTCTGGATTTACAGAATCTTCTGTCTCACAGCTGTTTCACTAACACTCTACTATGGTCTGGCTGGCTGGTTCTGAAGATCGAACCCAGGACTCACATACGCTAAACACAAGATCAACCAGGACTAAATGCTCCCTCCCTACCCACACTAGTTCCTGCAATTTTTATTTGCGATTTACCTTTATCCTGCTTTTCCAAAGCATTCAACTTAGCTTTAAAGTAATAATTTTTAAGCCCACTTCACTGGTTTATATAACAATTAGTCCTGTTATTTCACTACAACAAAGATAAGCTACATAAACAGGTTTGAAAACAAAGACAGTCAAATTTTAGTGCGGATAGCACTCACTCTGGTGAGAGGCCTTGTGCATAATAAAGAACAGCTACAAGTCTTCAAAAATAATGAGCACTCCCTCCTACGTCTACGTCTCTACAAGTGGAAGGAGTTGCCGAAGTACCTCCATAGCTGTTATGCCAATAAGCCCACTGTAACACAATCTTAAAAGGTATTAATAAAAAACCCCGGTCAGAGATTGGTGTGAAGGCTAAAAGATCAAAGAACCACAACAACCACAGGCAACCTCGCCTCTCCAACTCCTCTGTGGATCTGCTTCCTCAGACTGGAAGCCTCAGAGTCCTCACCCAAATGGATGTCAGCGGAACTGCTCAAAAACCTCTAGTTCCTGGTCCTCACACCTTATATACCTTTCTGTTTCCTACCATCATTTCCTGGGATTAAAAACATGTGTCTTTCCCAAGCAAGACATGAGACCTCAAATCTTGGGATTAAAGGTATGTGCCACCACTGCCTGGCTCTGTTTCCAGTGTGGCCTTGAACTCACAGAGATCCAGAGGATCTCTGCCTCCCGAGTGATAGGATTAAAGGCATGTGTGCCATCACTGTCTGGCCTCTATGTCTAAGCTTGTTCTGTTCTTTGACCCCCAAATAAATATATTGGGGTATATAATATATCTTTGTGCAAACATCTTCCCAGAAAACCAGAAGTTCAAAACTGCTTTGCTATTCGCCAGTCTGTTGATGCCCTGTAGAAGCTAAGCAAAACTTAAAACAGAAATAGTCCTCATCACCACAAAGTCGTCACTTGCACCCACTCCACCCATTTTCTGTGGATGCTATTACAGAAGTTTGGAAAGCTCTACAGAATTGGAAACTCTTTGTACAAGCTACTACCTTTATCTCTGCCTTCACAGCAAGTAAAATAAAGCAGTGGTTATCTGATAGTTTCACAGAGTGTACAGATAAACCAGAAGAACAAAACAAAAAACTTAAACCACGATGCTTACTGCTGAAGGTCTGACTGGGCCAAGACAACAGTGACAGGAAATTAGTCAGCCAGCCTGTGTACTGGTGGCTGTGACAAAACACCATGGCCGAGGCCACTCATAGAAGGGTGAACTCGGGTTTACAGTTCCAGAGGCATAAGAGTCCATCACCATGGCGGTGGAGAAGCATGGCAACAGGCTGGCATGGCAGCAGGATAGCGAGAGAGAGCTCACATCTAGAACCACAAGAAGAGAAGAAACTGGGGACGGCAAGAGGCTTTAAAGCCTCAAGCACACCCCAGTGATGAACTTCCTCCAGCAAGGCCACACCTCCTAAGCCTTCCTTAACACACCACCCACTGGAGATCAAGTATTCAAATGCCTGAGACTATGAGAACATCTCATTCAAACCACCACAGCCACCTCCTGCCTCACCCTGGCCCCCTCGAAAGCAGTTCCCTGAGTGTAGCCCCATGCTCAGAGAAATGTCTACCACATAGTAACTAGTAAGTATCTGTTAAATGCATTTCTGGAAGTCCTAACAGAGAAGAGTGTACTCTGTGGTTCTACTCAAAGACAGACGAAGAAATGAAGACAAGGCGCCATGTTAAAGCATCTTCAAGCTCCCTTCAAACACCTACAGAAACTGGTGTCTGTCCTATGACATAGATGGCGGCTAAGAGGATAGGCTCGGGCAGATCTGAGCCTAATTTCTGCCTTACAAACTCAGAAAATCTTGGTGACTACCAAGCCCTCACTGCCTCTGAGCCTACCGTGTATAGAGAGAACTAAGGTCGCCTGAGGATCACCATGTGGAAAGCTGAGAGCAATGCCGGCTCCGTTACTGCGCAGCTTGTTTGTGCTACTGTTGCTCCTGTGCTTTTGAGCTCACAGAGTCCCTCCACAGTGTGCTCAGAGACGGAAGGCTCCTTTCACGTTACCAGAGGCACCAAAGAGCCACATCTGGGACTCTTGACGACCTGTCTAGTTCACAACTGGACTCCCTTTCCTGAGCAAATTATTCTCAACTTTAGTTTCTTCTTTTGTATAATAAGCATTTTTCTGAAGCAGGACAGAAAAACGGAAGATTAAGAGGTCATGAGAAGTCACCTGCCCTGGGATCTATTTTTCTTTTCCTGCTGACTGAGATAATAAGGGAACTTCAATTGATAAAGTCAAAATTGCCTACAGAGATAAGGTGTTATTTTCCTAAGTATGTTTCAAACAAGGATGTTAAAAACAATAAATGAACTGTGCTTTACTTAGGGCCAAAATGTTTCTAATCTTGACTTTTGCTTATTAATACTCTTCTAATTCCTAAAACTAAACAAGAAATTTCACAAAACCACCTTAGTTTCATTCACAATAGGAATTTCTTTAAGCAAAGTATATAAGCCAATCCATGTATTTTCACTTAAAACTTTAAGCTTTAACTTAATTTTTAAACCTTGCTGTAAATTACATGTTAATAAATGTAACTTAATGCAAGGTATGCGTGTGGTGGTTTGAATAAAAATGGGCCCCCACAGGCTCATATATATGAATGTTTAGTCATCAGAGAATGACATTACTTGGGAGGGATTAGGAGGTGTGGCCTTATTGGAGGAAGTTCGTCACTGGAGGTGGGCTCCGAGGTTTCAAAAGCCCAAGTCATGCCCAGTATCCACCCCCTTTCCTACTGCCTGTGGATCCAGACATAGAATTTTCAGCTACTTTTCCAGCACCATGTCTGCCTGCATGCTGCCATGCTCCCCACCATGAAACTACAAGCAAACCCCAATTAAATGCTTTTCCTTTCTGAGAGCTGCCATGGTCATGGAGTTTTTTCACAGCAATAGGACACTAAGACAGTGGACCACCTCCTTTATGATTTACTGGTCAGAGAGACCATAGAAGCCCCCCAAACAATACAAACTCTTGCCATTCCTTCGTGGTTGCCCACCAGAACTAGATGGTAAGGCCCTATTGCTGACAACATCAGACATTTTTGGTTGCACGAACTGGAACTGATCTTCCTCCCTGACAGCTAGCGTTCATTGTGCTGGGCAAGAGAACACATCAATGATCTTATCTGCTAACTCTATAAACTATGATATTAACCTGCCAGGCCAAAACATGTTTATTTGTATAAGAGCAGCAAGACTGTTAGTGGGGTAACCAACTACTCTCTGACTGTATTTGAGGCCCTTTCCTCAGCAAGGAATCGTAAGTCATACAGTAAAACTGGTCAAAAACTCACAGCTAGGGAGGTTAGAGGCCATGAAAGAGAATATGACTTAATTCTACTACTGTTGGCTAAACTGACATAACTTGGAAGTATCTTCTACATATATGGAGACAATTATCACTCTAAGTTTTAGTCAGAGAAACCTCTCTGTGAACTGTGTGCATGAACAAACTTATTGCTATCTAAGACCCTGAGAACAGTGATGGTTGAATGTTCAGCCTTAAACACGACACATTTCTTCCAAGGTTCAGGAACAATATAGAAGAAAAGATGGTGGAAAGAATCTAAGAGCTGGAAGACAGAGAGAAGGGCTTCAAAACGTCACCTACTGGCAACACCCTGCCAGGTTAAGCACAAACTTTAAACAACTGGGAATGATTGCACTCAGTCTGCACAAGAATGAACCCATTAACAGCCAAGCACAGATGGATGAGAGGACAAGGGAGCTCTAACTTACACTGCCAAATTGTTTCCTACTGAAAGACTCTGAGTCACAGTCATTGCCTTCAGTTATATACCCACTGGTGACCCTACTGTCCTCCAATAGTCACACAGATGGCCCTGATTCAACCAAATTAGTCACAAAACAAAACCAAAAGCCATGAATGTGGGAGTGGGACAGTGTATGTGGGGGTATTGAAGTGAGTGACCAGAATGCATTTTACACACGTGTATAACTATCAAAGAATGAAGGTAGGTAGGTAGGTAGGTAGGTAGGTAGGTAGGTAGGTAGGAAGGAAGGAAGGAAGGAAGGAAGGAAGGAAGGAAGGAAGATTTAGAAAGCCACAGGATTATACATACTGCCATGGTGAAGACACTTAAGAGCAACTCTTTCTCCAGAAACTCCTATCTGTATCTTGGATTGTATAATGTCCTTTTCCCATATGGGTCTGCCAAATACTAAACAAACTTTATTTCACTCTGGTTCTTCCTGAAACTGGCACAGTCAAGGATCTGGTGGTGTGTTAGGCTGTCTCCCTGTTGCTGCTAAAGTTCTCCAGGTTAGTTTTTACATTAAATGATATCAGAAACAAAAGATTCAGTACAATGCTTGACATATAACACAAAACACTGGCAATAGTCATTACCTATGGAACATAGAGCTTTCTATACAGATCTATTAAACTTCTTAAATAAAAAAAACACTGAGCAGGGATGTAGCTGAAAAAGCTGCAAATAGAGGAGTTGGCTAACTTGTGTGAAGACCCTGGTTTGAGCCTTATCATTGGAAAGAGAGAGAGAGAGAGAGAGAGAAGGATGGATGGATGGATGGATGGATGGAAGGAAGGAAGGAAGGAAGGAAGGAAGGAAGGAAGGAAGGAAGGAAGGAAGGAAGAGACTACCTCGTTATCCTCCAGGGCTTTAGGATGATCACCATGAAGACAACTGTCTTAAACAAGCCTGTCTGTAAGTAACAATCTCCATTCATGGCCTGCTCCCACCTGTTACCATAGTTAGTCTAGTCACAGGCACCTTCTGACATACCCATATTCTTTTAGATGATTTATTCTGAACTGTGGAAAAGAATTCTATCAGTACAATAATTATCTTGTGCCCTTTGTGACTTAGAGGCTTTAAAAGTGATACAGACAATAAAAATTAGCTTGGATAGCTCCATTATCTTTCTAGTTAAAAACAAAGTGGATCTTTAAAACTGTTCTGTAAGTCAAACGGTTCTAAAATTGTTTATTTAAAAACAAAGGCAAAGTCAGGTAGATCTCTGTGAGTTCAAGGCCAGCATGGTCTACAGAACTAGTCCCAGGACAGCTAGGGCTATATAGAGAGCCCTTGTCTCAAAAAACAAAACAAAGCAAAAACAAACAAACAAACAAAAAAACCAAAACACTGTAAATTGCTTAATTCAGTTTACAGTACTTTGTTTCCCACTGTTGACACCTTTCAAACCCGCACACCTACGGCTATCCTATTAAAAATGGGAGCAATTTCAAAATACTGAGGACATGTAAAATTGTAATATTCCTGTGTACTTTAACCTAGTAAACGACAGAAAAGATGATGATAAAAACCAGGACGATGAAACCAAAATTAAATAAAAAGCATCGATTTACAGATGGCAAGGTCCTAGGAAGAAGAAAGGTAAACATAAGGGAAAACCCAATCCCTACACCTTACTGAACTGACAAATTTGTATAGAAATTTTAGGAGATTAAAAGGAGTCCAAACATGTTTTAAGTAGAAAATGTAAAAGTAACACATACAGATGGTAAATAAAAATCATTGAAATGTGACAAACAGGTATATTCATCACCTTTTTATAGATGTCACATAGAGCTAAAGTCATAAAATCAGTCAACCATGTGAGGCATCATCTCCTTATCAGGTAAGGTGGTAGTTTACAAAGAACATTCCACTTGAGTATAGAAAGAACAAAGTCTGATTGAAGAAGGTGAAAAAATGGTAAGAGAAAACCTGGAGGACCACTTCCTTGAGTCAGAATCTGCGAGCTCTTTACTAAAGTCACCTTGCCTCTCCCCCATCACACCAACCCAGTAGCTACCTTTGGAGAAGGATTTACAATAACTAAATAATCCTACATAAATTTCTTGACAAATATAAGTGGCACCTGAAACATGGTTCAGCTTACACTGTATATTAGCTTTTTTTTTTTTTTGGTTTTTCAAGACAGGGTTTCTCTGTGTAGCTTTGCGCCTTTTCCTGGAACTCACTTAGTAGTCCAGGCTGGCCTCAAACTCACAGAGATCCACCTGGCTCTGCCTCCCGAGTGCTGGGATTAAAGTGCGCCACCACTGCCTGGCCATATATAAACTTTAAATTGAGAATTTTCAACTAACTAAAGCATGTACGGTACACTGTTAGTTTAATTCTATAACTCACACTGTGGAAGCAGGCCTGAAAAACCGGAGATGGAGAGAAAGGAAACAGAAGAGCCTACAGAGAGTTCTACAGAAAACTAAAGGCAAACGTGTCTACATGAGCAACAGCTGCGATGGTGGTTCTCAGCCCTCCTAATGCTGTGACCTTTAACATCTCATGTGTGCTGACCCCAACCATAACATTATTAAGTCGCTTCTTCATAACTGTAACTTTGCTACTGTTATGAACCGTAATGTAAATATCAGTGTTCTCCTATAGTTGTAGGCAACCCTGTGAAAGGGTAGTTCGCCCTCCTCCGTGGGGTCGTGACCCACAGTTGATTGAGAGCCACTGAGCTGAGCGAATGGTCAAGTGACTTAAAGGGAGGCTGGCGCCTAGGCAAACCAGCCTATTCCCTAGAGCAGTCTGGAGAAAGGAGAAGGCAGCATTCTGACAAAACACAGCTGACTTAGCTTGTGTGTTTAAGAAGAGATGAAGTTAGAACCAGAGGCTTATCAAGCAGCTCTTAAAGCGGCTTGTACCTTAATAAATCTAACATTTAAAAAGCTCTAACTAGCGAAGATGCTGACGGACCTCACAATGCTTGACCAAGCTGTCAACTCTAATACAAGCATGTGAGATAAACAAGGACACATGTTTACACTTGTTTGCTGGTCCACCACTCCTTTCTTAAATGGAAGTGAGTTTGCGGCATCGCCCTGGTGCACAGCACCCAGAGAAGGGCTGAGGCCAGTGAACAGGAATGGCAATGGAGGGTCAAAGGAACTCGAGACACAGAGAGACAAAGCTGCCATATGATATGGCCCACAGAGAACAGCATGCCAGCAACTTTATGCCTCTTTCTTTCACAGCGTTTATTCCTTTTTGATTAGCCTTTTACCCAGAGAGACCACGAAGTCTTTCTCATACCCATACAGTTATGATTCTAGAACACCCTCTGGTTTTCATGGTGCTGATTTTGTAGTTAGCCATTTCTAGACTCAAGTTCTCTAAAAACGGGGGGGGGGGGGGGTGGGGGTGTTGCTGGAAGGAAAGACATCTCTATTTGTTTTTGTAGTTCTAGAATCTAGATAGCGATGGTCAAGGAGGAGGTGCCTGCTAATCTCTGCTTGAGTAACAATCTTAGACAGCGGTTCAGTTTGTTCTTTGTTTTTTGAGACAAGATTGTATTATGTAATCCTGGCTGACCTGGAACTCACTATGTGGGAAGGCAAATCTTGAACTTGTACAATCTATTGACTGCCTCCTAAGAGCTGGAATTAAAGGTGTGTGCCACCGTGTCTGCAAGAAAGCAGATCTTAATTTTTACAGGTCATGGTCTCCTCTGAGAATATGACAACGCTGACAGTCTACTATGAAAAAAATACATATACATAATTCCAGGTGTTATGGAGAGCTTGTAATTCCCACAGAGATCTCCCAAGTTGGGGTACCTAGTGTAAACTTGTTTTTAATCTTGGCTATAAAATGAAGTAGGTGGATACTCAGTTGTTCAAAACTAAAGAAGCCCACACCCCCAAAGAAGAATTAGCAAGATTCCCCCAAGGAATTTCAGGGCAGAAAGGGTAAGCAGTAGGTATGGGCTGCTGCTCACTTTGCTTCAATTTAAAAAAACCTCCCAGTATTAGTGGAAATTCCCTCATAGTTCTATTAGAGATGTAGACATAGGACAGAAGAACTACACAGCCATTTTTATTTTTCACTTGTCTGATATAAACTTCTTACGTGGAAGCTACAATTGGGTGTCTGGACATGTTCCTTTGGAGATGAAAAACAGAAACTAGCTGGCCCAGAAGTCTGTGGGCCAGCTAGTCTGGGTAGGTAGTGGAAAACACTAGAGCCCCTATCTTAACAAGGTGAAGATCAAGGCTGATACTGGAGGTGTCCTCTGCCCTACTCATGAACACTATGGTCTCAAGTGGTCTGTCTCTGTCTCTCCTTTCCTCTCCTCTTTTCCTCTTCCTCCCTCTCATCTCTGTCTGTCCACCCCTCCCCCACCCCCCCTCTCTCTCTCTCACACACACACACACACACACACACACACACACACACACACACACACACACACACAGAATATAAAGGTCCTTTCCCTCACAGATTAGCACCAAGGAAAGCAGGAATGTGTAACACACAGAGAGTTGTCTTTTCAAAGAGAGAAATGTATAACTTGTTTTCCCGACAAGGCAGCTAGTGGTTAATAACCTGGTGACTTATGCTGCTGTGGGGCCAGGCCACACCAAGCTCGCATAGGCAGGACCAGAGGTGGCTAGGTGACCTCTGCATTATCTGCATGGCCAGGGGCTCCCCCAGCTAGGGTCTGAGCTGGCTAAGAACCCCAATTACCACAATCTATATGAACAAGACCACACTAGATCCTCCCTTAGGCCCTTAGGGTAACACACGTAGCCTATCTCAAGAACCCGCTGTACGGAGGTGACACGCATTTGAGAAGTATTCCATGTAAGTATGCCTCCTTGTGCACAGGGACTGCGTTATACCCAGAAGCCACGTTTCCAACTGTACCATACTTAATATCCAAGGATAAACTGCTGGGGTCAGACTAGAAGTCTGAACCAACACCGGCTAGGTCGTGTTGAACCCATGTCCTAGCTTCACCCAGCTTGTTACTCTGCCGGCCTTGGCATTTGCAGAGTCCCCCACAACTGGTGCCCAACTGGGGCACAACCCTTGGAGAAGGTTAAAATTTTTCTTGAAGTAGAAACAGAAGGTAGGATTTCTAGGCCTCTCACCCAAGGGATCGTAACCGTAAGTAAGAGAGTGGAAAATTAATAATAATAGTAATAGTAACAAAAGTCAGAAGAAAGACACAATTTTCCTTCCAATGTACCTTGGCAGGTCTTGGCAGAGTGGGAGGAATGGCCGCTGCAGCCTCTCCGGCTTCCTGGCTTCCCAGCGGTCACTCGGCTCCGAGTGTTCAGGGCTCTCTGACCTCAACTCAAAGCCTTCAGCATCTGATGCGACAACCGAGGTCCAATAAATGGTGGACAGAGCTAAGCTGCTTCAGCAATAGCTGGGTCTTGGCTGCTCCAGAGCTTAGTGGGTTTGTTTATTTTTTGTTTGTTCATTTTCTCCCAAGCAGGAATAACTCAGTAACAATAATTAATGGTCCCTTCATGGGAGAACAGATTCAAACAAGCCCTACCTCTAGCACAGGAATGATTGCAACACTGGCCTATCGCCCCTACGCTGAGGCTGACTGCACTTCCTAAAGTGTTGATCACTCAGTATATGGATGACAATCTCCTCTCCTGCTCATCCATTAACACTCAAGTGAACGCTTAACTTTCATGATAAATAAACCAACAGAGCATAATTTAAAATTCTGGGCCATGAAGCGGAGTCCATCTTATCTTGCCCATGACTACTGATGATTTGGTTCCACTCTTTAAGTTGCTTCCTGGAGACCTCATTTAAATTCTCTAGAAATGCAACAACTGAAGCAGGGCAGGTTATCAGGTTACTAAATAATGCTGCTCTGAAGTGGTAGCTCACAGAATTAATCCCTTGCTATCAACTGCTCATCTTTCCTCCTTTTTACTTCCTGGAGTTATATATCAACAAGGTATTATTAAAAATGTATGTATGTCATAATTCTCCACAATAAACTGTTAACTTATTTGCAAGAATAAGTTATAAGACTTAATAATGGTGAGAAGGACACATCTTAAACAACATTGGCAAAGAACCTACAGAAATCGTTGTGCCACTTAATAAAATGCAAATTATTTGTTCCATACTGATAATAATTGACAGGTTGCATTAGAATGTTACTTGGGATTTATAGGTAATTATTATCCAAAAGATTCCCTTTTACAATTTTTTAAGATACCTATGGGTATTGCCTAAATTACATCTAAAAATCATATAGAGGTTGTTTTTAATGCTTTTACAGAGGCTCTTCAAAAGGACAAAGAACATATGTTTTATATACAAACCCCACATGCTCCACAAAAAAGATTGTACCCACCCCTGGTTGTACAGCCTGAACCTGCTGTAATCAATCGGCTTTTATTAGATATTTCTCAGCCGCTCAATATTTTAAGTGTTATAGTAACCTATATTGCCTCCATTTTAACTGTTCAACTGTGCAATTATAGCAAGACGGGAGCTACAGACAAGAGATCTATGTCTCTGTAGTTCAATGAAACTTTATAAACTATAGCAATACTCCAAACTATGTACAAAAACAGATGCAAGCCTGCAAGATGGCTCAGTGCATAGAGGTGCTTGCACACTGGCCCAACAACCTGGATTCAACCTCCTGATCCCACAAGGTGGCATGAGAGAGCTATCCTCTCACTCCATACAACTGTGCACACCTGCACATATGCACACGTATACACACTCACATACACAATACCAAAGAGCTTTGGATGACAGTGTTTATGTACACAACTTTGAAGCTAGATTGATATTAACAATGTCACTCTAAATGGTAGTTTTCCCAGGGTAAATTTCTATTTGGCCAGAAAGATAATTATTATCTGTACTTTAAAGCAAAGTATGTTGACTATATAGAAACTATATTTTGAAAGGAAAACTGTGTCTCTCATCATCTCTAAAACCTAAGAATTTATTTTGGGGGTGGGGGTGTGAAGAACCAGGTGAAAGAACAGTAACCCATGAACTACTGCAAAGGTGGGCAGCAGAACCACACTGAGAAAAGAAGTGCAAAGAAGTGTTGCTTCTGCAATCCAAACTCCTTAACATCACAGCAAATGGGTTCACAAGTGCATACCAAGACCAAGCTTCTTCTGAAGGATATGTTAAAATGGAAACTTATACCTTTAGAGACATGAAGACAAAAGACCACACAAAAGGCATCTTACGCAGGAAATATTTTCTTTCCTATTTGTTACTTTTTCATATTAACTGTGCATTTTCATCAACAATTATGGCTCACCACATGGACATGGCCTCCGGAAAGGGTCAGCAGGATGCTGGGGAAGTGGGTGGGTAAATCCCAGGATGGATCTGCTTTTCTTCTCCATTCTCCAATCCTCACTCTAGAACTCCCACTTCCTATCATGATCTCTCAAAGTACAGAGATTTCTCCACTAGCAAAGCCAATTCTTGAACTAGAAAATAACAAATACACATGCTTCCTCTCCTATTTAAAATATTAAGTTCATCTAGAATGTAAAGAATTAAATTAAGGGCTGGAGATATGGCTCAGAGGTTAAGAGCAATGGCTGTTCTTCTAGAGGTCCTGAGTTCAATTCCCTGCAACCACATGGTGGCTCACAACCATCTACAACGAGAGATCTGGTGCCCTCTTCTGGCCTGCAGGCTGAACACTCTTGTATACTAAATAAATAAATAAATAAATAAATAAATAAATAAATAAATGAATAAATAAATCTTTAAATTTAAAAAAAAAAAAAAAAAGGAATTAAAGTTTAAAAAGCCAGCTAGGAGGTGGTGGCGCACACCTTTAATGTCAGCACTTGGGAGGCAGAGCCAGGTGGACCTTTGTGAGTTGGAGGCCAGCCTGGTCTCCAAAGGGAGTTCCAAGAAAGGCGCAAAGCTACAAAGAGAAACCCTGTCTCAAAAAACAAAACAAAACAACAACAACAAAAAAAAAAAAATTAAAAACCCACAACTTTAGAACTAAATCTATGCTAAATCTGCGGCTCTTTTCTCTCCTGAAATTATTTAGTGGAATCTTTTTGATAAAGGTAGGCACCTGTAAAACATATAAGGAAATGTTTTCTACTTTTTGGTACAGGGAGGGGATGTAAAGATGAGTTCTCAGAATGTTGCCCAAGTTTACCTTATACTCAGGATTAAGTGATCCTCTGACTCACTGTGTCCATATGAGACTACAGGACAAGTTGCACACCACCAGCTAATCCTGTCACTTGGTAAACCAGGCTTGACCTTCAGTCTGCAGGTTAGAAACTATGAAGGGCCACTGCCTCAGCAAGCTTCTAGAGCTGGCTCATCCCTCAGCACTAACCCACGGAACATGACACTGGAACCCACCTGCAGGGACCAGGATCTGAACATGGCTGCTGCAGAGGGGCTGGTGCCTTGCCCTTGGCTGACATCAGGCTCTACAACTCTGTAGCGGCAGGGCCCCCAGGTCTGCTGCCAGAGCCTGCCAGAGCCCGCCACATAGTAATCAACTCAGGTTATTCAGTTAGAAATAAATCTAAAACAGAAATTCTAAGTATTTAAAGTAACCAAATCTACCATCGTGTTAGATCTGTTCCCAAATAATTTTAAAAACTGGATGAATCTACATTTCTTCCTTTAAAAAAAAAAACAAAAAAAAAAACATATCTATACAGAAGAATTATCTCACTTTCTTTGGGAAAGAAAATATCAGTTCTACTATCTAACAGCAAATAAATAAACAATTGATAATAATTAGTGTTCCAGGGCCAAGTAAAACAAAGACCAAAATTAGAGACCGCACCACCACCACCAAAAAACCCTGCTAGCTAATTATAATTGACATTGCCGAGAAGAGGAATTTTTTAGTTGACTGTATTGTTATGTGTGTGTGTGTAAGTTCATGTGTGTGAACACATGAACCATTACACATAGGTCAGAAGTTGACAACTTTCAGCAGTCATTCTCCCCTTGCACTGTGGGTTCTAGGAACTGAACTCAGGTCTGCAGACTCGCAGGGCAAGCAGTGCTCCTGCTCCTGCTGAGTCACCTAGAGGAACGTTAACTTCCGTGCTGAAATGACAGAATACAATCCAGATGCTAAGACAGATTTTATTGTTGTTTTGTTCTGTTTTTTTCTTTCGTTTTGTTTTTTGGGACAGGGTTGCTCTGTGTAACAGCCTTGGCTGTCCTGGAACTTGATCAGCAGACCTGGCTGACCTCAAACTCACAGAGATCCTCCTCCTTCTGCCTCCCAATGCTGGGATTAAAGGCGTGTGCTACCACTGCCTGGCTCTAGAGATTAGGTTTGATTGGTTTTCTTTTTTTTTTAAACAAACGAACATGTAATTTATAAATTTAAAGTTTTTAAGGACTTTTCCACATGTGGGAATAAGAGTAGTTCCTAAGCAGGACCTCATTGATGACTTTTTCATTAGGAAAACAAATTGAAGTTGACTCTGTCATCTTCATCAGCTGTGGCTGGTTCTATTTACATGAGTGGACCTGAGTCCCAACAAAACCTGGTAAACACAGGCACTGAGATGAGACTTCAGTTAGTTTGCTCTGAATCATATTTCAAAACTGTTAATCTAAGTAAGATTACAGACAGAAGAAATGTGTAGTCAGAAGATTTCCTGTCCCAGCCGGTCAGTGGTTGGGACAAATCTCTCCCACACACGTCCCCCAGGTAAACACACAGGCTTATATTAATTCTAACTGCACGGCCAAGCTTTTTGCTAGCTAGCTCTTATATCTTAACTTAGCCCATATCTATTAATCTATGTACCGCACCCCATTACATGTTGCTCCTTGGGTGGCTCCGGGCGGCTCCCCCCACTTCTTCCTGTCTCTCTCTTTAAATTTCCCACCTGCCTCTAAGCTGCTTTGCCATAGGCCAAACGGCTTTATTTATCAACCAATCAGAGCAACATATATTTGCAGTATACAGAAAGACATTCCCCCATCAGAAATGAACACTACACATGGTAAAAACAAACAAACAAACCAAAAAATAATACCAGCTCTACAAAATGCTTCGAGGTAAATTCTATTTTATTAAATTCTCTTAACAAAGCTTCACAATAACCTGTGAAGTACACAAAGCACCTGGTATTATTCTCATTTTACTTAAAGCAAAGCAGCAGAGCTCAGATTTGAACATCTAACACCACCCTTTACACCTCCTCAGTGTTGCTTTCTGCTAGGGGCCAATGACAGGGGAGGCCTCAGGACTGCCCTCCAAGAACACACAGGATTTTGACAGGTGAGGACCCCATACCACTGAAAGAAAATAATATGCGCAGAGATCTAGAAGCAGGGAGTATGATGAAGGGGATGCTAGGCTGGCTGGCATAAGGCAGACAGGGTTACAGAGATGGACTGAAAGCATGGAGGGAGTTTAAACTCTGGTAAGTGCCTGCACGATGCTGTAGGCAGAAAGAAATCTAACGGTTTGGAAGGGGGAACAACATGAAATTCTTATGGTATGTTTTGTACTAATGACAATGTGTTAAAAATAGGGCAGTGTTGTGATGAGATTAGACTGAGAAGGCCTCTGCAAAGCACTAACTGGTCTAAAAGAAAGAAAACTAGTTGAAGGCAGCTACCTGCACAGTCCAGCGTGAAGATCACACACAGACTGAGAGCAGCATGTCTGCTGATAGGGTTCTTTAAGTTCTCACAACCCTCCTACAAAAGTCACACCAACATCCCAAATTACCTTCAATTTTCTTTTCTTACAGTTTATCTAAAACTTACCGAATCTTCTGGAGGTCTCTGGATTTTACCCCAGTCTACAGAAGGTCCCTTTTCTTGCAAAAATCTATGATACAGCTTCCGAAATCCATCAAGATCTTTTTTAGTGTGCTATGGAAATAGAAGTAATTGTTATAAACAGCGGAATGTTTAATACATAGTAAACCTAGATACAGACTATACTTTAAAAATACCTTTAAGTAAAATTCTTAAGTGAATTTCTAAAAAGAAATGATATTGAAATGATTCTTTAACACATAAGCCAAACTTCTCCCCTATCTCCCACTAGTCAGTTATCATATAACCTGGACAATATTTGGTTCCTATGAATTTCAACTCACTCCCTATTACATACCAACATCTTTCACTACTTCTGAGTGCAAATAAATTGTCACCAAAAGAACAAAAAAGGAATGAATCATAGCTAACCTCAGACATAAGTACAAACTGCAACTGAAAAATAAAAGGTAACGTGCTAACAGAAAAGCAAAGCCTCTCGGTGCTGGGCAATGCCTATGGCAGCTGTCAGAGCAGCACCGTCTGCTAGACTTGGCTTTGGGAAAAGATATGAAGAGCACACAGTTAACAGACTGACGCCTTACAGATCCCACCAAACATAGTAACCATTCCTCTACCCAATGATATTAAAACACAAAATAAAGTGTGATTTTTGTCCATACTCTTTTGGTGACTCAGGAAATTTCCTCAGCTTGAAAAAAAAAAAAGACAGTAGCTTTACTATGAGCAAAAGTTAACGATCCTTGGCTGCTCAACAATGCTAACTTTCTCATGTTACATCCCAAGCTTATTTCAGGCTGGAAAATCAGCACTCGCAGCAACTGAGCAGGCTGACACACAAAGCAAAAGACACTATCCAACCCTTACCTCAAACTCATGGGAGGTTGCTGTTGTAAGTATTTTTTCTAATTCTTTCTTCACAGATAATTCTAGTTCTTGGAGAATGACTTCTTGGAACTGAGAAGCACCATCTTGAGACATAGCTTTGCTAAGGTCTTAAATAAAAATTAAAAAAAAAAAAAAAAAAGCCACTGATTAAAATCAGTCAGCAACAAAGAGACTTATGAATTTTGTTATCTCCAGTTAGTTAAGGTGAAGACTCACTGGCCTTTGCTTTTTAACAAAATGGTGGTATGCTAAAGAAAGTGTGATGTCTACTCTCAACTGTCAATTTGACAACATCTGGCTTAACTAAAACCAAAATAGCTGGGCACAACTGTGAGAGACTTTGCTTAATTAAGTCATTTGAGGTGGGAAGACCCACCTTCAATCTGTCCACACCTTCTGCTGGCAGCCTATATGGAGGACACGGAAGAAGGAAGCTTTAGCTCTTTGCCCACTTGCCTTCACCCTCACTGGCAAGTTCATTCCTTCACTGGCATTAGAACCTATTCCTTTGGGATTCCAGAGCTTACTGAAGGCCAGCTGAGAGACATCCACTCTCAGGGACTAAGCAACTACTCGATTCTCAAACTTTCTGTTGGGATACAGCCATGCTGAACTAGCTGGATTACAGTCTGTAAGCCATTCTAATAAATCATATACATATATATGTGTGTATGTGTGTGTGTGTGTATAAAACATCAAAATATATAAATATGTTATATATTGCATATGTTATATATAACATATAAACATCACATATAATATATAGTATATATACTATATAAAATATAATAAATTATAACATTAATTTACATATTATATAATTAAATGTTATATATTTTATGGTATAATACTCATTCTATATACATATTCATTCTATCCATTCTGTTAGAAAGAAGCCTATAAAAAGACTTATCAGTGAATAAGTGAGAAAAAGGTTATCAGTAAATAAAAATCACTATACTCTTTTAGGAAATTAGCAAGGGGAAGATTAATTAAAACTAAGGATGCATGAAAAAGATACATAAAAATCCACTACTTTATAAACTAAAAATAAATTAATAAATAATTATTTAGAGCATGGAACAGAGATACTTTTCATGGTTAGATAATGCTGCTCCCAGATGTCACACAGTTTCTTAACAAGAACTCAGTATCAGGGGCAGAACATCTTCCTATAAGTTGTTGGCCAAAGAGGTCCAGCCTGCCCCCACCTCCCAAGGAATACAGGCTGTTGCCATTGCCATTGCCATTGCTTTTGGTTGCCTCCCAGAACTGGATGCTTGTTGCTGAAGACACCATATAACACTCTTTATTATAGAACACAAAGAAATGAAGACAGAATTGATCTAGAAACTCTCTCCCCACTGGGCAGTGTTCACAGTACCAGAAGGAGCTATGCAGGCTGCTGGGGGAAAATACAACAATAGTCCCATTTAGCAATAGACCAAGTACTATAACACTAACTCACCAAGTAAGATATATCCACTGGGGCAACAGTGGTATGACTATTCTAAAGATAACCAACTGCTTTGTGATTGCATCTGAGGTCAAGGGAGGAAATACTTACTATGTAGTAGGATAGGCCTATAAAGTCGAGGAAATCGGCTCAAACCAGTTGCCAAGGCATGCACATAACATACTTCTTTACGAGCCAACCTGGAGTCTGCCTGAGGGCCTTGCACCAGTTGCTGTCAGAGTTCCTGGTTGCTGTCAGAGTCCTGATCATGCCCAAGCAATGATGGATGATCATGCAATGCCACCAGATTGCAACACAGACTGGGTGCTGAGAGGAGGGTATATAAGGCCTTCCCCGTCATTGAATAAACAAGTTTGCTATTTGTCTTCAACTGACTCCCCGTGTCTGTGTTGTTGACGCTGCGCCTTCTCACTCCTTTCCCAAAGGAACCATTAGGATCCAGCAACAATACTATAAACCTGGTTAAAAGCCCGTGGCTGAGGAAAGCCTGGCCCCAACAGGAAAACACTAACATTGTTTCCCTGTATAAATATATTGTCAGATTGGCTTCTATATATTTATGTTTATACTCATAGACTCATGTAAGTCTCAGCCTGAGAAAAAGCTCCTTTTTGTGGAGGCTGACAGTGAAAAGGCTCATATCTGATTAAGGTACTGGGAATAAGTTACTGATGCACACTCAGCATTAAATGAGACATCTCCATTCACAGTTCCCCTTCCAAAGCCTACAGAACATCACAAAAGAGAGTGGAAAGAATTTAAGACCCAGAGGATAGAGAGAGTGTCATTGTTATATGACATTACTACTGCAACCATGAACACATACATGCACAAGACTGGGCCTCTAACTTCCTACCGTGCACAGAGGAGACGCCCAATCAGGCCTTAATTCTTTCTGAGAACCTAATAAACTATCAATGGTTACTGGAGAAGGGTGTGTCTTTTCTCTGATGATAGAGCAACCAGGGAACTAAGTAGGAAGAAGGAGGTCTGAGGGAAATGGGGGAATACCAGAGGGTAATGGGGAGCAAATATAATCACAATACATGGAAAGAAGGCTCAATGGTTAAGAGCACTAGCTGCTCTTACAGAGGACCTGAGTTCGGTTCCCAGCTCCCACACAGCAGCTGCAACTGCTAATTCCAGTTTCAGGGGCGGACACCTTCTTCTCACTCCTGCAAGCACCAGGCACACACATGATGCACTTACACACATGCAAGAAAAACATTCATACTTATAAAGTTGAACTGTAATCTCCATTTCACAGGGAGTTTAGCTTCAAAGTGTCACATATTCTAGAAGACACAAATTTTATTTGATTAACATACAAAGTTTAAGTTGGAGCAACATGATTATGCCAACTGATGATCCCAGCAAGGGGGAGAGACAGAAAAGTCACATGGTCATCTTGTTCCACAAGTTCTTAAGGGTAGTTAATACATTGAGAATATAGTGAGATATAAAAGAACAACTTCAACGAAGAATCTAATTGTGAAATAGATTAAAAGGAAAACAATATGACGATATAATCACTAAGTACCAACAGTGGCAAAAGAAAAACAATGAAGAAAACCAAAACATGGAGTAAAGTTACAACCACTGATGAACTTATTATACCTACAGCCAATGCTACCTGGCATGTTAGTAGCCCATAAACAGGATTTAATGGGAAGGCCTGTATAAGACCTGAACTACTGTTTCTTTTAAAGTTTAATTTTGTATTATAACCAATAATTTTATTTTTTTTTTTTTGTTTCTACTTTTCTGTTAGGTATTTATAAGCAAATGTAAATTAACCAAATTAACTTTTTCATTTTTTATTGTTAAGGCTAGGCCAGGGTCTGGTCCACAGGGTTAACTTGGGACTTGGGAGGAGCCCTCGACTCCTTTAATTTTCCTTATCAATGTTACTAGCTGGTATGGGTAAAGGTCTTGCTGACTCTGTGCTTTCTCTTGGAAGCACTGGAGACACCTTCCTCTGTGTTGACCCTCGTTTGTAGAATGTTCTCTGGTTTTGAGTCCAGTCTCTGAACCAACAAGACAAATGTGCTACCAGGGCTGTAGGTAAAAAGTGTCCATCATCCCATGGAATGCAGATGCCCTGGGGCAAAGGCTAAAATACTGACTGCCTCTTTACATTAGCACAGACCTTCCAGTATGGTCACTCAACAACACCCAGAAGGTCAGTTACCAAGTGCTGAAAAACAAACTCTGCTTTAAAATTTAGTTATTGCTTGGCAGAAACATATTTTTCAAGTAAATCTGATTTAAGACTCAATTTTTTTGTTGTTGTTTTTGTTCTTTGAGAGAGGGTTTCTCTGTGTAGTTTTGGGTCCTGTCCTGGATCTTGCTCTGTAAACCTTAGAAGCCTAACACACTTAGTATAAACTATGAAATCATTTTGATAAAATATAAATCCTTTTTACGTATATTATTTAAAGAAAGCTGAAAGCAGCAGGGCCATGGTGGTGCAGCCTTTAGTTCCAGCACTTGGGAGGCAGAGGCAGAGGGATCTCTGTGAGTTCAAGACAGCCAGGGCTACAAAAAGAAACCCTGTCTCAAAACAAGAGCAACAACAAAATCAAACAAAAAGGAAAAGAAAGAAAAAAACTGAAAGCATAGTGTTAAATAATTTTCTCAATTTTAATTTAGGAATAACAGAACCTAGAAGATAATTGTCCATGACATGAACCTGAGCCTTGCAGCAGAAGCCCTCACGCCCTAAGAGCTAGCTTATTGTCCAGCAAGTCTTCAGACTGCTTACAGGATCAGAGCTGAGAGAAGGACCAGCCAAGAAACATTTCAACCCAGACTGTTTATCTGGGTTTTTTTTTTGTTTTAAAAATTTACCTTATTAATGAAAATGAATATGGGCTACATTGACAGTTTTAATTACAGTGACCATTTAATTATAAGCCAATCTGGTAATATGTAAACATTATAAAAACAGCACACATAAACACACATACACTCTAATAGTCAGATAAAAAGATTTTTAAAACTACCAAAGATTTTGTATTATCTGGAAGTTAGACTGCTGATCATATATCATCTTTTATAGCCATCCTTAATCTAAATCTGTACTTTTAAAGATATTACTTTTAATACAAATAAAGCATATGAGTTTTTAATTTTAAAGACATGGAGCCTAGCCTGACTGTTAAAGTTTTAAGTAGGCTGAGCAGGAACCAACAGATTGGTTTCTACATGGTCTTTTCTTTCCTTTTTCTAAAGCTTAAATGATAAGAGACTTGAAAAGCCTGTTTTTGAAAGATGAGATCACAAGTAGATAGGCAGTGGTTTTTGTCTTTTAATGCTGCTAAAATTTACCTTAAGATATTAGTTATTAAAACTAAAAGCATAGCCATTTTTACCACACACAATCACAATGAATACTACTGTTTGGTGGTGTTTTAATTTAAGTGGCCACAAGTGTTTTACTCAATTATTGTGACAAATTCTGAGGGTGGAGCTGAGTTATGTTGTCTTAACATGACATACAATTACATGGAAACAAACACGTATGACAAAACAATAAAAACAAACAAGTTTCTGTCTCTCGAGTGAACACATTTGCCTTGGGCAATCTGGAAAACTGTCTTTATCCATCTGTCCTCAGTACCTTTAACCCTGTAAGGTTAGAGTGTTTTCCAGGTCTTCCCTGTTTCATACTGAGAAGGCAGGGCTCAACAGCAAAGTCTGTGGAGCCCAAGGCTCTGTATTATTGGACATTCTTAGGCTATTCTAGTTATTTGGTTATGTCTTAGGGATAATCTCTGGACACTGAAAAAAGCAGGCCTAGAGTAAGGAAAAGTTTTACCCATTTGGGAAGGTAGCAAGAAGGCCTGTTAGGACACAAGGAGAAAAATCAGGCTTTTTGGAAGTCCCCATAAAATGAAGAAAATCAAGTCAGAAAACAGACTTAGGATATGTCCGGTATGTACCAGTTGACGGTGATATTTGGAGGCTCCCAGTGACGCTTTCTAATCTTTCTTGTGTCATTAGGGTCTTTGGCTGGAAAAGGAACATGAATTTAGTCCTGATAGTCCAACATTGTTTCTAGGGGAGTGCTATAACACAGGATGGATAGATTGCAGGAAACTTCACTTCTAGCCTGTGTCCTATACAGCTTAGTTTTCTTTGTTTTCTTGGCAGGGGTGTTACAGGTCAGTACATTAGGCACTTTAGAGAATTTCCTTTGATTTCTACAAAATAGGTCTAGCTGAAAAATGGTATTTGAGGTTAAGCTTTTACTCTTCAGCCAAAATTTCCCTTTCCCAAGTTTGTATTGGGGCCAAAGAGTACACAGTAAATAGTAGCCATCTTCAAAATTCATGTTTTTTAATCTTTGATGTTGCACCACAGCATGTGTAATCCAAGAGATCCTAAGTTCCAGGGCCTCTGGAGTAGAGAGAAGCATCTCTCTCATCCATCCTTAAGAGTCCTTGGAGACCAGACCATTAGCATACCCTCCCTTCCAGTCTCCTGCCCTCCACCCCAAGTTTCCTTGGGAACATCTGAGCATAGCCTCAAAATGTTCAGAAACTCTGGTTTGTATTCCAGATGTTTTGAGTCTTAATCATGCCCAGCTGGGTTCTTATCTAAACGCCACACTGTGATTTCTGTCAGGATTAAGTCACAGAACCATTGAAATGTTATTCCCTGCTATAAGCATTTCTGAGCCATTTAAGGCAACTTAGGCCTCTTTCCTAAAAAGCTGGGGGAGGGTGAAAGAAAGAAAAGAAGGAAGGGAGGCAGAGAGAGAGAGAGAGAGAGAGAAAAGTGGGATAGATACTGGGTTCAGAGAAGAGGGTTGCTTATATGAATAGCTTTTTTGCTTTAAATTGCCATTCAGGTAGGTGTAGGTCAGTGGTCACGCGTGTACTTAATATACCTGAAGATCTGGGTTCAATCTCCAGTCTAAAACAAACAAACCAAACCCACCCACCACCCCACAACTTTGCTGGATACAGTGGTGTACTCCTTTAAACCAAGCACTTGGGAAGCAGAGACAGATGGATCTGTGAGTTCAAGGCCAGGCTAGGCTTAATAGGACCATCTCAATGACTCCTCCTGCCCCCAAATTGCCATTCAAGTTAAAATTATAAATAGGCTGGGTGGGCCTTAGGAACTAATTCTCAAAGGAAATCTTTTTACTTCAGGAATTAAACTCATGTTTATTCTCTTGGAGAAAGGACTGACTTTAGTAAATGAATATGGAAATGTTCAAAGCAGTTTTGGTTTGGTGAACCAGAAATGTAAATAGATCACAGTGGTAGAAAAGTGGGGAACAAGTTAATTGGTTTTTGTTTTGTTGTTGTCTTTTTTAAGGCTTGGCACAAATTTTCTCCAAGAAAATATGAGAAACCAATTAACAAGGAGCAAGGATTGGGAACCTAGATCCTGCCTTCCTTTAGCCAACAGAGATTAAGTTTCCAGACAAGCAAAGGTCGGGACCCACACCTTGACTGAAAACCAACAATAGTACACACTGCTCAGTTTTAAAATTACTTCTGTTCGTGAAAACCAAAGCCCAAAAGTGTACTGGGAATCCAGGCAGCATGTTCTCACAACCCCAGAGGTAACTTTAGTCAGATAGGACTAAGTTTCTGCCCAACAGGTGTTCTTGTTTCCTTTCTGCTGCTTTGGTAAGTAGCTTGGCAAAAAGCAGCCACAAGGAAAGGAAGGGTTTATGTTAGCTTACAATTCCAGATTACATCTCATTATTGCAGAGAAATCAAGGAGAAAGAAACTTAAAGCAGCTAGTCATGTGCATCCACAATCAAAAGCAAAGAGAAATAAGAAATTCTACCAAATTCAATTCTCACAACAGTTGACAAATAATTTGCAAGAAAACTAAATACGGAGAAGAAAAAGGCATGTATTTTAAAAAAAAAACCACGAACTATTTTGTTCCGTTTGAACACCGATCAGTTTGAACAGATCCTGAAATAACTACACAATGATTTTTAAACAAGAAATTTGACAGACTCAGAAGTTATTTGTAGACTGCAAGTTTTGCCCCTGAAGCTAAAATATGATAGTCACATTCCTAAAAACAGTGAGCTAAAACTAAGAGTGAATGCAAAGTTTAAATACAACGAAGTGGCTATCTGAGATTTAGCTAAGTGAAGGAAATTAAACCAACTTGAAAGGTTCTCCCTCTAGAATAACCTACCAATTAACTCCTAAGACTTAAGGTGAAAATACACAGAATTTATCATGTCAGTATCCTCCCTAGTAAGTCAAGTAGGAAAGGCTGGCTGGAAGATATTATCTTAGATTTCTGCCAACTTTAGTAGGTCCAACCTTCAAACATATCCTCAAAAAATACCAAACACAGATTCAAATTTGAGTTATAAAAAAACCATTCCTTTTATTTCTCCCATTTCTTTGATAAGTATTAGATGCACAGAAGGAACAATTTGTATTCCTTCTCTCCTGTTTTCAAGTACAATCAGCTTCGACAAGGAAAGAACGCAGTAACAAACTGACTACTCTCATCTACCCCATTCTGCTGTGGTTTCACTCTCCTGGATAACATGCTACTACTATAAAATTATATTTTTAATGATTAAGGAGTAAGGATGGGTTTTCAGAAGAAAATACAGAAACAGCTGGATTTGGTGGCACACACCTGAAACCCAACCATCAAAAGCTAGGCAGGAAGAGTGCAAGTTTGAAGCCAGCTTGAATTTCATAAGAGATCTAGTTTAAAAATTAAATTAAAGGGTGGTTAGTTCAGCAAGAGCAGTGATCTTTCATGCTTCAGTGTAGACCAGAAGACATAGAGCTAAAATCCATTTTTCTTTTCAGTTAGTTATTTATTCTTCTTGAATTTTTAAAAGATGGTCTGGAATTTCCGGAAGGTAAAGTACAGACTGAAGAACTTTTCTAGGACTTAACATTATCAAGTTACACCTCGGGCAATGGCAACTGTGTTTCTAAGGGAAGGGCAATATAAGAATCCTGGAATAACACAAGATTTTCAACCTCATACAAATGGTTTCTTCCCTTCCCACTTCCTACGGAAGAGAACTGGTCCTCTACTACTTCAATTAGCAATCAAACATTTCATTAAATAGTCATAAACAAAAACATTTTTAAAGATGAGAGAGAGAGCAATTAATCTACTCTTCTACTCTCCTCAATTTCTGGAGGAATCTAAGGTTCAAATAGTTAAGTGACTTCCAAAAGGTCACAGTGCAGGCAGATGCTAGGGCCTACAAATCAAGGTTTGTTTGTGTGTCCTCAACTCCATCCCACCACAGTAAATCAACACATCCTATCCATTTTCCTCTAGTCTAGTTTTCTTTAAATTCTGGAATAAAAATCCTTAAGTATCACTCTCCTTCAAAGTCTTATCTATCCAACCAACAGACTACGTCCCCATCACACAAAACTGGGCTTATTAGAATTTATTAGAATTATTTGGCTGGTTTCATTATACTTCAGTAAATGTCATACAGACCAAGCAGGAGTTGTTCTTCTCAGCCCCACTTCATGCTATAATATAGTTCTTCCTTATTCACAAGAACTAAAACTTCAACATTATGGACTTTTTGCTATCCAAGTGCAGATGGCAGTGGAGGGTAGAGGATGTGTGGAATATTCCTTTACACTATGTGACTATATGCCACTGTGATTGGTTTAATAAAGAAGCTGGCTGGCCAAAAGCTAAGCAGGAAAAGATTGTGTGGGAGACCAAGACTAGGAGAATGCTGGAAAGAAGAAGGGTGGAGTCTCCGGAGTCTTGAGCAAGAGGCAGAGGAAGCAGAAGATAAATAAGCTATGTTGAAAGAAGGTATCACCATGTGGCCGAGGGTAGATAAGAAATATGCGTTAATTAAAGTTGTAAGAGCCAGTTAGTAACAAGCATAAGCTATCAGCCAAGCATTTATAATTTATATTAAGTCTCCATGTTGGTTACTTGGGAACTAGTGGGTGGGAAAGAAGAGTCTGCCTATGAAGGGGTTGAAGGAGTGGGAAGAAACTTACCGGACATTCAGAAACCCAGCAAAAAACAGAAGGCAAAAGGCTTGAGCAGCAAAGGGTGAACCACCCCTATTTTACTTCACTCCTATTCCCTCCATCTCAGTAGTCTCAACATCCCTTAGAAGCCACAGACCCTTACAGCCAACAGTCAGATCTTTTTTTTTTTTTTTTTTTTTTTTTTTGATAGGGTATCTCTTTATAGCTCTGGCTGTCCTGGAAATTACTATATAGCCTAGGCTGGCCTAGAACTCAGAGATCTACCTGCCTGTGCCTCCCAAGTGTTCAAATCAAACAACAAAAACAACAACAAACATGGAACTCCCAGAATATAATCACAACTGGAAATAACAGTGAATGAAATTGAAGTATATACTGATTGCACAATTAAAGCTAACCAGGTTCTTCTGTCCTTCAAATTCAGGTGTGAAAACACTTCCTAAAATAGCTCTTCTTTGGGCTCTACTACCCAGAAGTATCTGACATCTTGGCTGACCTTTGTGATCGTGTCTGTTTCCACAACTGGCTCCTCCTTTCTCCTACTGAGCTCTTTAAAGACTGTCTCCAGATGAGCTTCTTTTCTCTTCATTTTTTCTGTCACCAACCTCACTACTGGTAACAAATAGTTCTCCTAACGGCTCCCATGCAGATGTTGGAGGGTAGAGGTCAGAGGACAACTGACAGAACCTGGCTCTCTCCTTCTACTATGTGGTACTCAAGCACCTTTACCCACTGAGCCATTGTCGCTTAGGCTCTGCTTACTGGTGGCTTTTAAGTATGTACCTCTCATCCAAATCCTACCACCACCAGCTCCACCAGACTTACCTTTGCTACCAATTCTAGGTCTTTTATACCTGGATATTCAGGGTACCTCAAACTCAGTGTTGTTGTGTCTAAAACAGAAATCATTATCGAAACTACACTTCCTGCCCTTCCTGCTCCCTACAACATTAACATTTTTTTAAAGCATCCAGACTAAAGCTGAAGCCACAAGGCTGGCTCCTCCCTCCTCTGCCATCATGTTCTCTTCAATTAGTAACAAAACCACTTATTTGGATCATTATAGTATCTTTCCTATTTTTAATAATATCTTAATCTTCCCCAGCGTTTTTCATTCTTCTGTTCAGGACAACGGCCTTCTAACCAACCTGCCTACCACTCCACTCTTGTGATTACCATCTCTGTACTAAGTCTTCCTTATTTGGTGGAATATTCAATGTCTACTGAAGTAAATATAAATTCATGATCCAGAAATTTCTTTTTTCTTACAATTTAAAAAAGATGTTTAAGTATTTATTTTATCTTATGTGTATGAGTGTCTTGCCTGCATGTGTGTGTTCAATGTACATGCCTGGTGCCTGAAGGGGCCAGAAGAGAGCATCAGAGTCTCTGAACTGGAGTTATAGATGGTTGTAAGCCTCCATGAGAGTCCTGGGAACTAAGCCTGGGTCCTTGCAAGAGCAACAAGTGCTCTTAACTCTTGAGCCATCAGGACCACGATCCAAGCATATCTTAAACCCAGACTGAGGTACCTTTTCGAATGGTCATAGCTAGTAAAAGTACTAAAAGTGTCCAAAGACTACAATTTCCTACTCTGTGACTTCTAAATCACAGTCCTTCTAAAACTTTTAATTTGCATATAAATACCCTGGAGAGCTAGTTAAAATTAAAAGACTGATTCCTGGGCAAGCTCCCAGACATGCTGATTCAACAGTTTTGGGGTAGGGAACATATGCATTTCTAATAGGCAAACACTGCCAGTATTACTTTGATAATATTTCATTTATTTTAATGTTTATTTAAGCCATGCTCCTGGTTCTTCTTGTCACTTATTCTATATCTGAAGGACATGCTGTTTCTGAGATGGCACCAGGCCCAGATTGGTCTAACTTCTTACAGTTGATTAGTTTAAACATGCAACATAATTCTGACTAGTGACACACAATTGTTTAAGTTGACAAAGGATTTTATAGAAATGTGTTCCTCAGTGAGTGAGTGAGTGAAAGAGAGAGAGGGGGAGAGAGGATCTTCACGAATGTTTAATACGTGCTTGGGGTGAGGCAAGCAATAATGATTATTATTACTGCTGTTTTATTTTACTCAGGTAGCCCTTGAATTGTGACAATGCTCCTGCCTCAGCTTCCCCTGTTATGAGATTATAGGCAGATACCATATACAACTCAGGTATTTGTGTGTGTGTGTGTGTGTGTGTGTGTGTGTGTGTGTGAGAGAGAGAGAGAGAGAGAGAGAATCCACATGAATGTTTAATAATGCTTGGGGCGAGGCCTGCCAGAGATTTAACCCAGGGCTTTGTTCCTATTAGGCAAGTGCTCTTTGGGGCTGCACTCCTGGCCAGTAACCAGTTGTGACAACAACAATGAAAGGATGTAAGACGTTACAACACTACCATGAGAATACTCAAGAGTTTGGCTAATCATACATTGCTCTGTTTATATCAAAACTAGAGAATAAATAAACTAGACTTCTCATTAAAATTAACCTTGTTTTCTTATAATACAATACAGCCTATTCTTTTGGTAGTGCTAGTGATTGACTCCAGGGCTTTTTTATACATACTAAGCAATTGCTACACTACAGAATAATCATCTCCAATCTAGAATAGTTCTTAAAAGTCTCAATTAAAGAATAAATTATCACTTGTGGAAAACATTCAAAGTACCCTTGTTAAATAGTATCACTTTATTTTTAGGGTTAGTAGCTGAGAAGAAAGTCACACCAAGGGGAAGCAGTGTAACATAAAGTTACCAAGGGCCATCAATTACCTGGCAGCCCTGTCTTACATCTTGATTATGTGTACACTCTGATACACTGTTAAGCCTGGAAAGGCCTTTAAGGTCAGTTAGTCCCACGGATAAAGAAATGAGCCTAGACAGGATGATTTCCCTAAGTGGTACCCAAGTCCTATTGTCTGGCAGCCTGCTTGCTTCTCTTTTAACTCCTAGTTTCAGAACATTTACATGGTTTATTACTCCAGGAGCATGCCACCAAATCAGTAAGAAAACTAGAAACCCAACTGTTTATCACATGCTGTTATCAGGAGACAATAAAACTAAACATTAAAGCATTCTCTCGCTGCATCTGACGCTCTTCTACTTTTCCGTAGATATTATGTTTCCTGAGCAATTGGGAAAAATTAGGCAATCTATAAATAGTTTATCCCCAAAGCTATTCTTTTAACCATTAGTACAACTGGGCCTAAAACAGTACATATATCTATATAACTGTCTTTCTGTATGCGTAAAGCTTTAAAATTTTAAGCAAAATCAAAACACAAATAAAATACTGTGTCAGCTTTTGCCGAGGCGGCAGCTCTCACTGCTTTTCAGATTTGGTGGCCCAGGAGAAGAAGAGCTGCTCTCAACAAGCTGTTCCCTAAAACAGTACTTTTACAATTTGGTGACCAGTAAACAGTAAACGAAGCACAACATGACCACTTCAAGTTTTCACTGTTTCCTTAGGACACAAATAAAATCACAAAGCAATGGGAAACTCTTAATTTATGGAAAAAAAAAAAACAATAAAAATATCCAGGAATGTTTGGAGAAAATGAGACAGTTTGTTGTTTTAGCTAAGTAAGACAACATAGCTTGTTTCTCAGTGGTTCTCAGAAACAATCCTTAATTGTCAAAATGGCTGGGGGACACAACCAATTTCTTTTGGCCATGACTGAGAAAAATAAACAATGGGAGCTATTGGCAGAGGCAGAATTGGAGCCTTAGACAATTACTTCACAACAAACTAAAGGAGATGCCTGCATCTCCAATTAAGAGAACTGGGAAACAGTTCTCAAACACAACAGTATTATAGTTTTTACACAAAAGTTGCTCAATCAAAAACCACAGTTTAATTTTCTTGAGATGGTTTAGCAAGTCCAACTTCCAAAGAATTTAGCGAGTTAATAATAGAAAAATCTATGTCTGATAGAATTTTAGAGATCTAAGAGATGCTATTTCAATTAATAGTAACTATGCCTGGGACAATCTACTACAAGACCAAAAATGTTCACAATTCAAACACTGTTTCTCCAAGTTCCATTGAATATTTTAGAAAAGAAATTGTAGGTTGTTTTAAAAGGGCCAGAGTCTTTAGAAAACCTCCAGTTTCTAAAGAATCCCACACTATCAAAGGGCTTAAATCAACCATCCTTCTTCTCGCATTTAAATCTGAGTGCCTCAATACAAACACAGTCTGACATTGTTAGAATTTATTTCAAGAGTATAAATGCAGAAGCAAAACCACCATTTTCTCCATTGTAAAAACAATTTTGGGATGAATAGCATTATAGGAAGTTAATACATCTTTTATTCATTTTTCACCAATAAAAAAGGTTAACTTCCAAGTATTTATTACTATTGACTCATAATGCCTTCATTTGTACAAAAAGTACCAAATAAAGCTTGGTGGAAAGCTATAGTAGAATGTTCTTCTATATAAAATATTTGTACTATCAGGCCAATTCATATTCCTATCACAAGTTCTCCCATTATTTTAAGTTGGCTACAATTCATCTCTGAAGAAAACAACACATGCACATATACAATGATTTCTGTGACGCGATACTGTAAGAAAAACTCTATTACAGAAACTTTGATGTCTCTTCAGAATTCTGAAACAGCGCTTCCAAGAGGTGTACCCATTCATATTTATCTCTCTAATATTCTTTGTCAATGTTTCTCCTCAGTAGTCCTTCACAAATGAAAATCATCAATTATATATACTTAGAAGAAAGGTTCAGTAAGGGAATTTAATCACAGAGATTTCAAAGTACAACATGACAGTCGAACTTTATCAGACCAATTCTTCATTTTGAGTTCACCACACATTTACAACTCTGACTGACTTGAACTCAGTTCCCACCCACCCTCTAGCAACATAACCCACTCTGATCTCCAGCTTTCAAGAGAGTGCTATAGCCAATACTTTGCTGTCACGACTCCTGCCTTAACTCATACCACAACCCTCCTGGGTACAAAAATGTCTTAGTCACTTCAGTGATAAGCAAGAGGGTTTAGGATCTGAGAAGAACCAGGCCAAAGCTTGACCTTGACAACCAAGTCACCCTTGTGCTCATCTGAGATCCTTCAGCTATAATTAGCTCAGCAATCTTTGCTGGCCACCTGCCATCTACCCAACAGGAATCACCAACAGTTAAAAAATTCCAACAAATGGGAATGTTGACAGGCCACAGGTATTTTTAAGCAATACAGATGTATTTATACGGATTTCAATTTTAAGACTAAAGGACATTTTTACCTAGCTTAGATAGACAATGGCATATTCACAATTGTGAAAATACTTCTAGAATTACAGGTTTAAGCATATAAAGTAGCCTTGGCTGGCTGGCTATTCAACCTCAGTCTCTTTACCATTTACAAGTCTCCAAACATTAAGGGAGACAGTTCTCAGAACTTTTCAAAAAGGAAATTCCAAATGGCATCCATTGGAAAAACCCAGCAAACCCCCACAACTGCTGATGCTATTACCTACAAAGATGACAGGCGGGAAAGGGGTAGTATTCACTTATTTAGAAAAGTGGAGGCTGCTAGACAAGCAATTTCATAGGCAGAATACAGCAGCTTGATATGCTTCCGGCTCTACAAGAAAGTACCACTTAGTGGCTGAAGAACACAGATATGCAAAGAAATTTAGGCCGTCATTGGCCTGGTAATTAACATATGGAGAACTCACCACTGTATTAGTATTAAGTGTTTTTATTAACTGAAAACTTCCCACTATGGTCTTACGGTTCTTATGGTCTAAGTGGCTGAGGAAGAAGATACCTCATTTTCTTATAAAAAGTAGTGTTTAGCAGGGCAGTGGTGGCGCACACCTTTAATCCCAGTACTCGGAGGCAGAGGATGAGTTTGAGGCCAGCATCATCTACAAAGCGAGTCCCGGGACAGGTTCCAAATCTACACAGAGAAATCCTGTCTCGAAAAAAACAAACAAAACAAACAAACAAACAAACAAAAAAGGTAGTGCTTGGATTTGAAGTCCAGTCAAGTATAGCATCCCTAAGTTCCACATCATCTAAGATATGCATTCTCAATGAATAGTTCATAACACGCAGATCTACTGAACCCTGAGTATGTACCTTAAGGGAAATCCAATATAATTCAATGCATACCATGAGCATTCAAGGGAAAAAAATGTTAACTAAACTTTAAAAATGTAACTTGTATTTACCCCTGTAACATCCAAGCTTTACCCTGTCCTGCCTTCCTCTTCAGGCCTTGTACAGGTTTAGTATTTTTTTTTTAATGTACAACTTTCAAGTAATGTCTATCTGTATTTCTGTTGCTAGCATGTCAGGTAAGAATGCTAGGTGAAAAGCTATCATCATTTTATTAAAGTTACTGGCCACACACTACTTACCTAGCTCAGTCAATTAACACAACACCCTATTTCAGGTTCTCAACAGCCCCAAGGCATAAGCACTAATACCCCAGTGGAGGAGGTGGGAACAGGAGACTGAATCCAATACCTCACCCAAGCTGAGCACTGGCTTGATCACTCAACTATACTCCCAGTCCAATATCCAAATTTCTTTGTTGTTGTTTGATGTTTTTGTTTTTCATTTTCCCCTGAGACAGAGTTTCTCTGTCTAACAGCCCTGACTGTCCTGGAACTCACTTTGTAGCCCAGGCTGGCCTCGAACTTACAAAGATCCACTTGCCTCTGCCTCCTGAGTGCTGGGGTTAAGAGTGCGCACCACCAATATCCAATTTTACATAGGTTCAGAAAAGCGTCTAAAATCACCTTTCAGTAACAGGGGTCAAATCTAAGTTATGACCTTTCATCTTTCCCAGTATTTAACGTATGTCACAGTCTACCACCAAAAATATAGGCTAGGCTAACCTACTTAAAAGCATATAGAACATTTTATTTAGGTTGTGGGCATTTGCTGCTGTGACAAACTCTTTCAGAATATCTAATTTCAAGAAACTGTATTTTCCCCAGGGATATGTTATCTTTGTCAACAGGAAATGGTAGTCTACTTGGAGACTAGGCCATTCCTAAAATTTTTTAAATTAATTTTTATTTTATGTCATTGTTGCTTTGTCTACGTGTATGTCTGTGTGAGGGTGCCAGATCTCCTAGAACTGGAGTTATAGACATTTGTGAGCTGCCATGTGGGTGCTGGGAATTGAACCCAGGTCCAGTGCTCCTAACCTCTGAGCCATCTCTCCAGCCTCATAAAATCTTTAATTTAAGAAGCTACAAAAGGCATTGAAAAGGACAGAAGTTTTAAACAACTCACGTATCTGAGGCTTCCTAATGCACAAGACATAACTGATAAGCCGTGCAGTCATATGAAAGGACCTCTGTGGCTCTTCTTAAATGAGACAATACATGAAGCCCTAACACTCTTTACCACATTCCTTATCAAACAGCATAAGCAGAGCTCCAGTGAGCAGAAGGAAACATCAGTAACTTCTGGGAGGAGGGGGTCAAAGAATTGGTTTAAAAAAAAACAAACTGAAAAACAGAATTTTCCAACTTTTACACTTGAAAATTGATGTGTGTAGACAACTATGAAATTAGCCAATTAGTTTTATCATTGCTAACAGTAGCCAAGGTTAACACATAGAGGGTTCCTACTTAAAATACAAAAATTCTACAATGAGAAACAGCATGATAGAATTAAAAACATTTGGAGTGTCATCTTTTTGGGTAAGACTGCTGTTTAAAAGGAAAGCTACTACTCCAAGTAAAAGTGGTTAGCAAATAAATCAGATGTGGGATCTTGGGTTGTTGCATCATGGAAATAGGAATCAGAATTGAGTTTGTGGTTTAGTTAATGCAACTAAGTTAATTTCCTAATTTAACTGTACAACATTTTGAAAAATGTAGAAGTATTTCAAAATAACAGGCTTTAAAAAAGAGGATAAAAAAGTAAAAAGACAGATGCCCACAGGCACTTAGGTATACTTAATTTAGAAATCTAAAGATCGCCTCAACAGCAAAAACTGTAAATGTGCATCAACTCTGTAAGCTATCCTAAAAATACTAACTACATGGAATATCTTGAGCTTAATACTTTTTAAATTCCTAGGAGAAGCGATCTGTTTGCTTTTCTCTAGCATATTCTTACAAAATGCTGGCTTTATGGTACTTAGGAGACCAGTAAACTTCTAGGCTATCTCTGCCTTCCTAATCTTAAAACATATATTAAGTTAGAACGTAAGAAGCATATCTAGCCACATATAAAGCATATCGTGAATTTCAAAACATAATTACAAAATGACATTTATGAGCTTAGTGGTGATGGCAGGCAGGCATAAGTGTCCCATTTGTTTCCATAATATTGCAGGCAGGCAGATTCTTTTAATCTAGTATACAAAATTTAGGAAGAGTTAATAAAGTGAGGCATAATTCATTAGGGCATTTTCATTCCCAGGGTCAAATGATGGACATCACTAGCATAACTAAGAAAAGAAAGAAAAAAAGGGCACATCTACCATTACACAGTAAGCGGTCGCAAACTTCACTAGCTGTGTTAAGCAAGATGGCTGAAGCTATCATACCCTGGGGTCTGGAAGGAAAAGTTATGTACACATCAAAAGGCAAATTTTATAAAGTTAGAAGAAGTTTAAGGCAGCACCAATTGCAACGTGTATACCACACACACTTACACAGCCTAGCTGAGGTATTTGCTAAATAAACCCTTTCTTTCTTTACACACTGAATTTCAATGGTAATTTTCAATGTAAAGAAATGGTAATCTCTTAATATTTTTAAAAAGAAAAGACAAAAGCAAACAGCATTGCAGCAAAGTCATTTCTCTGACTGAAATGACCTCCAGTACTACTCCAGAACTACTCCTGATTTCGCAATACATGAATCTGACACTCAGTCCACGTACACACAGAGTAGAAGTGGAGAAGAACGGTAGAGCTTCCTCAGTAGTCTTGGCAAACCCATCTGCCTGCCCCTAGCACTCTGGGTTTCCTTTCTCCATAGTGATAACTTATCACAGACCACAAGAAAGGAACAAGAATTAATCAGCAGTCAAAATCTGTTTTAATTACTACGGTCATTATCCGCTAAGTCAGAATACTATTAAACCTGATTTTAGGGAGGCAGAACCCCTGCAGGGCACAGGGGCGTGAATACACGTACAGGAAACACCAACCCAGTGAGCGGCGCAAAGCAGCTCAGATATCAATTTAACCAAAAAGGCTTGGCAAACGGCATCACAAGTGAACATTTACAGTTCCAAACTGCCCACTAATCTGGAGACTACTAGTACCCAAATTCGGATGAAGCAGTCAAGAGATAAGAAGCAAAATGTCTTACCTTGCACAAATCTCGACATTTCGGGGTTTTATTAAAAAAAATAATAATCTGGTTTATAATTTTCAATTTCTTGGAGTTGCGTTATAAGGAAGGTCTCGCGTCCTTCCCAACAACAACCGATATGTTCTTTCTCCTCCGATGTTTAGCTACTTTTAAATATTCGTACAAAACGACCAAAAACTGGCCTTAAAAAAAAAAAAAAAAATCCAGAAGACGGAAACTTGGTTGGACCGAGTCAGCTTAGGAACTGCTGGCTACTCAGCGATCCCGACACCACTGGGGGCCAGACTGGAGTCTCCGGAAAAGGTAAAACCACACGAACTTAAATTTCATCAATGAAGAGGCGGACCTAGCGCGGCTTTTTCACCGCCCCCACCCCGCCCGGTCTCCACGCCCTCTAGGGCAGGACTGCCGCAGGCCCCCGGCCGCACCCCGCGGCCCCCAGCCAGCCGCCGTCCAGCCGCGAGCTGCAGGCGCCGGGCGCCGCTCCGGAGGCGGGGAGGCCGGCGAAGGGGCAGCGCAACCTTCTCTCCAGCCCATAAATAGCCCGGACTCGGCGGCGGGCGCTGCGAATTCCGCACCCCGGCAGACAGCTGGCCGCGGCCTCGGGTGTCCGGCCTCGCACACGCAGCGGGGCCGGGGAGGGGGCGGACGCCGAGGCCCAGCTCGTCCTTCCCCCGGGGGCCGGCCTCCGGGACCCCCCGGGAGGCCCGGCCTTCTCGACACGCCCTCGGCCCTCCCGCCCCTCACTCTTCCACGCCCCACGTTCGGCCTCCGGCCACGCCTTTGCGAACAGGACCCCCCACGGAGGTCGCCCGGGCCCTCCCGCACGCCTACCCCTTCGGTGACACCCACCTTCCTCTCCCTTCGGCGGCTGGGAAGTTGGGGGCCCGGGATCGAGTCTCGCAGGCTGCGCGAGGGCGGCTGCGGCGGCCTCCTCTGCGCTCCCGTCACACGCAAGCACCCGGAGCCCGGCGCCAGCGCTCGCAGCCCGTGTCCACCCGGCCGCCGCCTCCCGACACCGGAGCCCCCACTTTCTGCACACGCCTCCCCTCCCCCTCGGGTCGGAGCCGCCACCCCCATCCCCCCAATGCGGAAATGTCCCTTCCGTTCAGAGCGACAGGCGCAGCCGCCAGTCGGGAGCCGAAGTTTGCTCAGGGCCTGGCCAATGAGACGCGCCGAGGTGGCAGGGGGCGGGGCGTGCGGGGCACCAGGGAGGCGGGCGCACAGGCGAACGCGGGAATCCTCGCGTGGGAGCTGCACGGGAGGCGGGTAGCGGCCGGGCAGGGCTCTTTGGCAGTGGTTGCTTAGTGAAGATGCCGCGAACGTGTGAGAGAACTGCAGCGTGTAGTTGTGTTTGCACGCCTCCCATATTGGCCCGTTGAGGAAACCTTAGCCGCTGCATTCTGAGCTCCCCATCGCGGCGTCCTCGGGGACCCCAGGCCCTTCCCAGTGGCACCTGACGGCCCTGCCCACAGTTGGTTTGAGGAGAACTAGGGCGTCCAGCATCAAGAAGCCAGATTGTGTGGCCTACCAGCAGGAGGAGGAACTTAGGGCGTCGAAGGAAGTGCCAAATGAAGGCACCCCTCATAAAGAACATACTCGCCTTGCCCGGGATCCCATTCCTGGGCACATTTGTGTTGTGATGGGGCGTTACTTTTCTAGCCAATGTGGAAATGGCTTCTTACCCTTCGAGAGATGCTCTCCTGATGACAGATAGATCTGCAAGTCCTCGAATGAAAGATCTTAAAAGCAGCACCAGCGAGGGGACTCCTCAAGATGTGCCCAGTCACAGCTAGTCTTGCTAACCCACAAGCCTGTAAGACTGCCTGTCAGGGAGTATCTCACACTCAGCATTCACACCTTACCCAGCCTGACCAATGGTTGTCAGGTCCCTTTCAAGTGCCTCAAACCAAGTACTTCCAGAAAGGTTTGATGCATTGTGTAACCAACGTTGTTCAGCCAAGGTAAATGAGAATTTCTAAATTACTCGCTAAACAAAAGAGCTTTCATTATTAACTTATTAACTCGGGTTCATATGGAAATGTTATTAACAGAAAAGGATAGTGACTAGGTTGCTTGTGCATAATCCAAAATCTTAGTCCCCTCAAATATCTCAGCTGGGAAAATAATTTTTTCCAAATAAGTTTCTTTCTTTCTTTCTTTCTTTTTTTTTTTTTGGTTTTTCGAGACAGGGTTTCTCTGTGTAGCTTTGCACCTTTCCTGGAACTCACTCTGTAGCCCAAGCTGGCCTCGAACTCACAAAGATCCGTCTGCCTCTGCCTCCCAAGTGCTGGGATTATAAGCGTGCGCTACCACCGCCCCCAAATAAGTTTCTAAATAACCAATGTCTTTGGTTTAATAGAGACATTTGGAGATTGGAGATTTTGCTTAGACTTTCAATTCTCTCTGAACAGTGGAGAAATTGTTCCAGCACTAAATGAGCTGTGATTATGGGTCAGCATTAGCACGAAAATAGCACCCAAGGCCTGGGGCTCCTAGTGTAACCCTGAAAAAAATAATTAGTGCGATGAGAATCTTTCATTTTACCAGGCATATATATATATATATATATATATATATATATATATATACATATAAAGAATGGCCAGTTATTTTTACTTCCACAGAAGATTAGAGAGAGAAAAAAAAAATTGGACTTTAAATCCAGCAAAACATTTACTAATTCCTAATAATGGCATCTTGACTTAGAAGTTTTTAAATATTGAGATAGGACACAAAGAAGGCTGTGCATTTACTACTTCTAAAAAGTCCCCAGAAAGTAAACCACTACTATTTAAGTGGTTAAATTTATAGCTAGTCAGGGGTTGGTTCTTGGCCAAGTTGCACTCGAGAAACCACATTTCTAAATACTATTTTCATACAGTGCCTTGCAAATGGAATTCTTTAGAAAGGGACTTGAATTTAAATTCCAGATCTTCAGAGACTTTGTAGAGTTTCCCACTCTCTCAGAATGAGGAAAATAGCTCATTTGACAAATCATGGGATAAGGAAACTAAACAAATCCCGAGGCTCTTCAGGACCATAAAGCAATTACTTGTTCCCTCTTTACATTCACACACACACACACACACACACACACACACACACTCACTCACTCACACACTCATATCTCTGTTTGATCTTTTTTTTTTCTTTTATGATTTTTTCTTCTTCTTTTAAGTGTGTTGAGTGCACTATGTAAATGCTTGGTGCCTGTGGAGGTCAGAAGAGGGCATGGGATACCCTGGAACTGGAATCTACAAGGTTATGAGTCACTGTGTTGGGTGCTAGGAATCCAACCCAGGCACTCTGCAGGAATAAGTGCTCGGTACTCCTAAGCCATCTCTCTAGACTCTGGCTCCTTTTTTCCCATAGTAGATTACTGTACTATTCCTTAAGGGTGCATAATGTTAATATCTACATTGTTAGAAACCTGTTAAATGGGAGTTTTACAGAGCAAACCTTTTTAGAAACTTGGTAGGAGGGGGAATGTAAAGGAAGATGAAGCTGGGAAGCTGGGAAGTAATATATAGGCACAAAGAGGTCAAGTGAGATAACAAAACAGAAGCCTGTAAGCTAGTTTTCCTCTGGCGAGCTATGCTGTTATCCAAGGATCATATGAACTCCGCCTCTAATTGTTTTCAGCCGTCTTCCTACTTCCCCATAGAAAAATGAGAAAGACTCATGTTGGTTTACTCATCTCATGTTTTGTGAGCAAACTCAGGGACTCATACGTGCTACATAAGAACTCTGCAGGGGGCTGGAGAGACGGCTCAGCGGTTGAGAGCACTGGCCGCTCTTCCAGAGGTCCTGAGTTCAATTCCCAGCAACCTCATGGTGGCTCACAATGAGATCTGGTGACATCTGGTTCTCTCTTCTGGCCTGCAGGCATGCAGGCAGAACACTGTATACATAATACATAAATCTTTAAAAAAACAACAACAACAACAACAACCACCCTGCAGATAGCTACAGCTATAGTTTCCAGACAGACACATTCTAATAAATACAACAACAAATAAAAATGCCTACTCCTTTATTTTTGAGCATAGTTTAGGGTGCCTCTTTAGATTTAGCGTTTATCAGTGTTATGCCCGTGTCATGAGCCCCCTCCCCCAGCAAAGACCACCAGGAGTACCAAGTTCGAATGCAAAAGCAGAGCCTTTATTGTGAGCTCTAGCTTGGGCTCTCCATCCGTTCTGACACAGCAATTGGATGAGGGAGAGCTGCGAGCTCAGTTGAAGCAGAGTTTTTAAGGAGTAAAGGATAGGGGTGGAAGAGGCTGGTAGGGAATTCTGGTTCAGATGGGGGTTGAACTCCTGACTGGGCAGGAGTGAGGTCACAGGAGTTTTGTCAGTGACTGGTACTGGTGTTGCTGCAAGGAAATTGGCAGCCTATATACAGATTATGTAAGCTATCCTTAATGTTCTAGAGCATTTAGAACTTGTCTCAATTCTGATTGGTCCCCCTCAGGATACAGTTTGTGGCTTTACCTGGTTGTTGTAATGGTGAGGCCTAGTCCCAGTACTGTTAGTCTGCAGCCTGTCATTGCTGCACTGATGTTGTTAGGCCTCTTCATTAGTGTCTGCTACATGGCAAGTATTCTGTACGTGTATACTGAATGATCAATTTAGTGCCATTCCATCTTTTAATTCATAGTACTGCTTCCTGGTCTCTACTGTCAAGACCACTAATTAATATTTAGAAGTAATGATTCTTTTTTTTTTTTTTTTTTAAGATGAGGATCGAACCCAGGGCTCTACCACTGAGCTAAATCCCCAACCCAGAAGTAATGATTCTTAACTAATGATTTCTCCTAGAATATGAATGTGGGACAAAGTATAAGAATAAGAACAGCAAATATAATGTCTTGGTGACTTAATAATTTGTATTAACTACTTACTATGAGGTTGTCTAATAAGGGATGATTTAGGTGGGGTTTTGGGGGATTTTGTTTGTTTTTTTTTGTAATGGGGATTAAACCCACTACCAGCACATACTAGGCAAGTACTCCACCATGGAGCTGTATCCTCAGCCCATGGGGTAATTTACAATTTGCTAAAGTATATGATAGGCAATGTGTGTGGTCATTATTTATTTACTTTTATCATTCCTTCCTCATACTCTGTACTCAAAAAAGAAAAAAAAGAAAGAAAGAAAAAAGAAAAGAAGATACAGTATATTTCAAAGAAACATGGTATAAAGAAAAATTCTATGTCATGCCTGAAGAGTTGAGCCAAGAGTCTAGGCAACAACTAACCACTGGACTACTGCCCACACTCAGTATTGGCTCCCATCTGTCCATCTCAATCTGAGCCCACCCACGGGAAAGAGGAGAGGGGATTGCTGTTAGCAGTTGCTAGTTAATGACTAGATTTAACGGTAAGGTATTTTTTTTAATCAAAATATAATTAAACAGAGTTAACTGGAAAATATACCACATTATATCTATGAGATGAACTACTCATGAATGCGTGGTCTAAAAGTGAATACAGTTTCCAAGTACTTGAGGGAAAGAAAGACCTCATTATTTCCTGTTGCCAAACACTGTTATTAATGAATCAGGAAGTTTGCTGAGACAAGTTGAGAATTTAAATTGTGACATAGGCTTTCATTTTTTTCACAGTTGCTTTTAAACTGTATCTAATAGTTCAATAACTTTTATAGCATAACACGAACTTTTATTTCAAATAACTGATATTAAAAAATAAAACATGTCACATTCCAGATAGTTATCTAACGAGTTGATAAGCCAGTCTTAGCATTGGTTTTAAGTCATCCGGTCCATGAAAATCTAAGGACCACTCTGCTGCTTGTTGACAGTTACCAGCAGTTTTCTTCCAGCTCTCCTTGTGAGTTAAAGAGAGAGGGTCTTACTGTGGCTGCGTCTAATGCTTCTTCCGTTCTATGCCGAGAGGAACATGTTGGTGAGAAACTGTATCTCTGTCATGAGTACCAACCTGTAGCTCTAGACCCCTTTTGATTTTAGAGGCAGAGGATTCGTTCCCTTTAGTGCACAGGCCAGGGATAAACATAAAGAAATACTGTATGTGTTTCCAGGGCTTTTAATTAAACATAGATTGTTATGTGAACATAGTTTAGAAACATTTCTTAAAGCTCACTAAGAAATAGCGCATTTCTTACTAAACTAAGAATAAATATTATATTCAAGTTTAACAAAGTGATTTGACTGTATTATTCTTACTGACTTTGAAATCCACAAAAAGAAATGCTATGAAGTAGACAAGTATGCAGTTTAATTCTATTTTTTTTCTTTCAACCACATTAAAGATTCCCTGTTGTGCATCCCATCAAAAACTTATGTGATTTGATGGTTTTCCACACATTTCCACCTCTTGTCTAACTTCTTAAATGCCCTGTGAGTGCACCAGTGGGAAGTATAAAATAAAGAACGTGTTTCCTAACTTAGAGAGTTTAAGACTTTATATCCACCTCACTAACTAGATATTAAAGAGATCATCTTTGGATAAGGCTTAAATAATTGGGCAATTATGTCATTAAATAAGATTTAGGAAATAAAAAAGTAATGGTTTTTTTTTTCTCTCTAGAAGGAAAAGGAAGAGAGTTGTCAAATTTAGATGAAAGACCATAGGAAAAATACTAAGTTCTGCTGATGTCATAAATTGAATTTTATTTCAATATGAGGATAAACCTCTTTTGAAAAACAAATCCAAGCAGAGTAGTACCCAGAATGCCCACAAAAGGAGCAGTACCGATGTTCTGTCTTTCTTTACTCCAGCCTTGACTATTGAAGAAACCATATTTGTCTTGTGATCATTATTTCTATATCTCTAAATGCTTATATTATGTTATATTTCTTTCATGAATTATATATTTTAGACATTATGTTTAGAGTTCCTCACATAATAGATAGGAACTTAGCTCATATCCCCAACTCATCTTTTTTCCATTTTTTAAAAATAAATTCTCTAGAGTTATACTCCTCAACCTTTATCTCATTATAGCACAAAGACAAAATGGTGCTTATATGAACTTCTGGGATAACCCAGAGGAAATTTGAACATGTACTTTAGACTTGGTAAAGAATTGCTTACTCTTGGGCTGGAGAGATGGCTCAGAGGCTAAGAGCACTGACTGCTCTTCCAGAGGTCCTGAGTTCAATTCCCAGCAACCACATGGTGGCTCACAACCATCTGTAATGAGATCTTGTGCCCTCTTCTGGCCTGCAGTCATACATGTTGTATACATAATAAATAAATAAATAAATAAATAAATAAATAAATAAATCTTTAAAAAAAAGAATTACTTGCTCTTTAAATATATAAAATCATTAAAATAACAATGAAAATTAATAGAGGAAATATTAAATACTTAATCCATATAATAGATAAATCTTTTTAAAATATTTAAATGATAAATTTGGACTTCTCTACCTAAATTTAATCTTTCTGAATCATATTTTTAAACATTTATTTTTTTTTAAGGTGTACATGTGTGTCTGTGTATGTGTGTGTGTTTGGAGTTCAAAAGACAAAAAAGTTGATTCTCTCCTTCTGCTATGTGGGTTCCAAGAATGTAGGTGTTGGTAGCAGGAGCCTTTACCTACTGATCCATTTTTCCAGACCCTAAATCATATTTTATGTTTCAGAAGCTACATTTAGTTTATGCTCAAGATTTTCAAATGACAGTTCTTTCAAATTCTTGATAGTCACTGTGATCCCTAAAGATATCCAGTTTCTCCTAACCTCTGGAATTTATGGATATTACCATTTGTGGTAATGGGAATTTTGCAAATGTGATTTAAGATTTTCAGATGGAGAAGGTACCTTGGATTGTCTAAGTGGATCCTAAATATAGTCACAAGTTCCTCCTAAACTATAGTCAGAGGAATACTGAAGAGAAAAGAAGAAAGCAATGTTATACCGTCACAAGGCGAAGAAGAGGATAGCCTCCTGTGTTCATTGCTTTGCTCATGGCTGTGAGCAAACACCTGACGAGAAGCAGAGAAGCAATGTAAGGGAGGAAGGGTTCTTTTGCCGCATGATCTGAGGGTACAGTCCGTCGCAGTAGGGAGGGCACGATGGTGAAGAAGTAAGGCTGTTTGCTTACCTCCTTAGCAGAATAGGAAGCAAGGATGGGACAAGAAGCAAGACCAGCCTGTAAATATCAGGGCCCACCCCCATTGGCTCACTTCCTCTGACGAGGTTCCACTCACCAATGATTCCACCTCCTCCCACAACAGCACCAACTATAGCCAGTCTTTCTTTGGACCGCCAGCCTCCAAATAATGACATAGAGACTTTTGACTAATTATGAAAGCTTGACCTTAGCTTAGGTTTGTTCCCAACTTGCTCTTAAAACTTAGATTAACTTGTTTATACTAATCTACATTCTTCCACATGGTTCAGTATCTGTCCTCAATACCATGCATCCAAAGTCCTCCACATCTGGCTGGTGAATCTTCTGCCCTTCAGATTCTTCCCCCAGTTCCTCTCTCTCCCTAGAAGTCCCACCTAACCTCTACCTGACTAGCTATTGACCATTCAGCTCTTTATTAAACCAATCAGAAGGTGCTTTAGGCAAGTGGGGAAGGACAGAGATACATCTTACAAAAAGATTTTCCAAACAACCAACAGCTAGGACCAGGTATTCCAACATGAGCCTGTGGGGACAGTTCATATATAAATCATGCATGTCCAGTTGATCGAGCAGTCCAGGCAAGAACAGTTTCTTACCCAAATGGCTATTTTTGCCAAGGTGAAGATAAATTCCATATGAAGTGTCTTCAATGCCCATTCTCCTCTCTGAAGTAAATCAGTGCTGCCAGGAGCAGACATGTCTCACTGTCCAGAAAGTCTAAATTTTAAAAATATTTTAAATGCCATATTCTGTAGGTCTTTGAAGTATTTGAAGATTACCTATCTATCTGAAATATCTCTGTATATACCTAGAAGACTTAACTAACATGGCTACAAGTATGATTAACATAGATGACTAATTATTGATCTATTTTTAATTATCCATTATAATTTTAAATGAGCTGTACAAACATAATACCTTAAACAAGAGTAGAAATATACACACAGTATAACAAAACTAACTTTAAGTTTATCAATAGACTAAAATCTATACCAGTGTAAAACATTTTAAAAAAGTTGTTGGTCTTTACAAGTAAGTTCCTTAATCTACCCTTTCAGACTATTATATCTATATCATATCCCCTTTTCTTCTTTAGAAAGAGATCACATTTATAATCAACCTGCTTTAAATAAAAATATTGGTTTTTTTTCTGTCCCACACCAGAGGGCTCTTTTGATTTGGGACACAAGAATCTTTTAACCTTTTCTTTTAACAGTATGCCTGGGTTTAGAGGAGTGAGCCAATTACATCTCCAAAGCCAGCTTGCTAATTTTGGGAAATTGGGCGTAGTTTCTCTTACTACTTCCTGCTGGAGGGGGGCGCTGTATCTTATGGGAACACAAAGAAAATTTTAGAATTATGGAGTAGTCTGTGAGGGTAAACCTCTGAACCAGTAGCCTTGAAACCATTTTGGATGTTGGATCATCTGGGCCATGGTGTTATCAGAGACCTTTCAGGTGGTCTTGGCTGATCAAACCTGATGTATCTTAATCTGGAACAAATCCACAGCCTCTGGCTTTCTGTGGAAACAAAAGCAGAGACTCTTTTCCAAAGCAACATATCCTTGTATCCAAATTTTGAAGTCAAGGTACCTTTAAAATTTACATATTTGTTTAACTCAACAGCTTTTACGATCAAATCTTTTTTTGTAGTTAAAAATCCCAAAGACAACATAAACCAGATTTTCTGTGTAATATCCATCTTTGTAAGACTGAAATGCTACTGTGGCTGCTGGCTCCGCCCACCTCAGCTTCCCAACATGGTGGTGGTACAGTTTACTGCCAGCTCTGGGTCTGGAGCCATGTGTACCATCAACTATCAGAAGCAGTTCTATCAAAGCAGTGGCAGTGCATAGCCCAGAAACTTTTTTTTTTTTTTTTTTTTTTTAACTAGCAAAGGCTAAATCCACCCTGCAGCAGAGTAAAGTGCTGTTTGTAGACTCCTCTTTCCCGCCACACTGCAGGTCAGATGCACACACCAGGAACCCCCCATAGTAGCTCAACCGGCAGGCTGCAGCTAACTTGAGAGAGACAAGTAGAAAGCTGTTTTTAGTTCCATTTTAGAATCTTTTTTGTCAGGTTTTAGGTGGAAACTCTTGCCCCACGTTGGGCACCAGATATTGGTGAAATTATTAAGGCAACTCCATGTAGTTAAAAGGGAGGTTTACTTTGTGGGGTAACTTACAAATGAAGGGATGGGTTGTAGGGTCTGGCAAAGGTATGGCGCAGTCTGGCGGTGTTCTCTGGAGAACTCTTCTGGGTCTACCTCCTGCGTCCAGCATCCCCGAACCAAGAGAGAGCCCTCCTCTCGATCCTGGGTCTTCTGCTTCCTCCTCCACCCCGCCTTGTGCGAGTAACCATTACCGAAGCCTCAATGGGGGTTGGAACTTCCAAGCCAATGCTGGATGGCTACCCACTACACCCAGGGGTGGCCTTTTTTTATTTGACTAGTTATATGCAATGGAAATGATGTTTAATGAATCCTAAGCATTGGCCTTAAGAAGCTTTTAAAAAATAATAATGATGATGATGATGATGATGATGATGATGATGATAAAAAGCAGCAGCCTTTCAGCTTTCAGTATTGACTGCTTGCTGCTTTACTACTCAAAGAATGCCATTCTGACTTGTGGGAAAAGACAGGCCTTATGAAGAAAGATGGTTTGTCCAGCTGCTATTCCTTAGACCAGTGGTTCTCAACCTTTCTAAGGCTGTGACCCTTTAGTACAACAGTTCCTCATGTTGTGGTGACCCCCCAACCATAAAATTATTTTGTTGTTATTTTATAACTGTAATTTTTGCTACTGTTATATATCATAATGTAAATATCTGATAAGTGACCCCAAGGGTCACAACCCACAGGTTGAGAACTGCTGCCTTAGACCAAACTGTATAAATTTCTAAACATATATCACTATCTATTTCAGAGAGACTGCCTTATAAGTCATGAGTGATCCAGGTAAGTCCAATAGAAGAATTACACAGCTAAGCTATATTTATCTTGGTGTATTGTTACCTTATAGAATATAGCTAATATACTGTAATTGTGGCATCAAAAAAGAAAGCAAATCATAATCATTTGCTTTTTGCTGAGCCCTAGAACTCCCCAATCTTTCCACACAACGACTATTTTTCAGTCCACATATTTATCTCCTCTAAACTTTATTCTTTAAACCCTTCTGAGGAAGAGATTGCCTTTTATCATTTTTCTTGTCAAATTGGTACCCTTTACTTCAAGATCTGCTTTTCAGGGGAATAGCTTTTGAGATTCCTAAATGAAATAAGATAGTTTTTGATTTAAAAATATGGTTTCACGTATAATATATGTTGCTTTTTACAAAGCTAAGAGAGACAAAAAGTCCTTTGATCTAGGCAATGTTCTCTTAGGTAGAACATTAGCAAAGTGGTATAGGCCCCACTGCTTTTCAAGGAATTTGATTTATTAGAAATTCCTGCTTCCTTACTATACCAAATCATCTTGCTCTTCCAATTCTCTATTCTGCCAGATCTTTCTGTACTTAAAGTAGCACCGGGTAGAGCAGTAGTGGGCAGGCAAGGCTGTCATTGGTTTTCCCTTCCACTACCTTTCCTTGGTGTTCTAACGATGGGGATTAGAATATTGGTTCCAATTGTTGGACCTCCGTGGACTAGGAATTCTTAGTCTCTTTTTGTACTCAGTTTGTCTTACTGCAAATTGTGGAGTAGTGGGATAAGAGTTAAATCTGATCCATTAGTTGGATGTCCAAAAAGTAGAGAACAGAAAATTTCAAGAAGTAGAAATGAAAAGTACATGAAAAGATGTTTTCAGATAAAATGTCTTGTGAAGATCTAAACTGGAAAAATAAAACTATTTTCCTTCCATATTCCTATAAAATTTCAGAGCGCAATTTTACCCACTCACTGAAAAAAAAAATTTTGAGACCTACTATGATCTGCACCATACCAAACCCCTAGTAGACCTGTAACAGTGATTGATTATAATAGTTATAATAGAACATGACACAGAAGTCATTTACCCAAGTGAGAGTGACAGACTATGAATGAATGAATGAATGAATGAATGAATGAATGAATGAATGAATGAAGAGTTAGTTAAATAGGTAAAGACTGGATGAAAGTCTGTGAAGGAAAGAGAGAGTGCCTTGGTTTAGAATAAAAGAATACTAAAATAGCCAGTGGGGGCTGGCATGAAGCTGAGTTGGTCAAGTTGGCAGAATGCTGGACTAGTATGCAGGAAGCCCTAGGTTTGATCCCCAGCTCTCGAATATTATTAAGGACCAGCCTTAATAATCTTCTTCCCAGGGGCCCAGAAGAGAAGCTACAAATGGTGAGAATTATTTTCGGGAAAAGAATCTAAGTTCTCCGAGCTCTTTGTCCGTCTACTTTATTCCTCTGGGATAAAATCCTGTCTACACAGCTTCAGTTCTGCTCCTTTCTTTCCTGATTTCTCTCTATCTTTATCTGCTGCTTGAATTCTTAAGAGTTTTCCTCAGGCAGTGACCATCAGCCTTTCTTTTACAACCCCAAAGGGGAGTGAGTGGTAAAGGAGGTCAACTAAGAGCTAAAATTGCTTAGTATATAAGAAAAGGGAATTTATGTGCTCAAACTACATTCCTAGAGGTGATTAGGTAAATGTTAGGAGTCTATAATGTTAGTATAAATACCACTAAGGCCGTATAAGAAAGGAGTGTCTGAGCTTAATTTGCCTTAATTGAAGAGATTGTTTAGCCTTGGATGCTTGATAGGTATTTCAGATAAAATACACTGTTATAAGTTCCTGGAAGCATACATAGCATACAAAAATCATTGAAGGAATTGGTTAATATATATACAAAAGCTAAAATATCAGCAAGACTTAAGCCATGGTTTGACCTTCAGAAAAGTCCTTGACTTTCCCAAGTAGTAGCTTTTGTGATAGCAGCTGGATTCCATTATTTTCTCCTGCAGCTTGTAGCACGCAGCTCCTTATAAAGCCAGAAGTAAATTCAAGGCCATCCTTGGCTTCATGAGACCCCATCTCAAAAAAATAATTAATTATTAATTAAATAAAAGCTTCTTCAAAGAATGAAAATGCAGCTCAGTGGCAGAGTTCAGAGTTCAATCCCAGTACCAGAGGTGGTCTGTCTAGAGGTGGTCTGTCCAGAGGTGGTCTGTCTAGAGGTGGTATTTACATCACTACTTGCTTGGGGCTGAAATCCAGCCTGTGTGTGGTCTCAGAATGATAACTTTTCCTGATTCACATAGAACTGCTGTGAGGGTTAACATGAACATCCTGAATATTCCAATATAAGCTAGAGGAAGAAAGCTATGTATCCATGTATCAGAAAGACCTGAGGAGGAAGTACACCAGACAGAGCAGTAAACATAGAGGCTTTGAGATAGAAAGAGCACTGTGTATGAAAGATGATTGAGGTGAACTAAGGAATGAATGTATAAGAGGAGAATGGCAAAAGGTAAGTGATGAACTTGAAAATGTAGGCAGACATCAGAAACAGGGCTGGTTGTTGGGGAATTTTATTCTAAATGTAGTGGGAAGCAGTCATCACTCAAACAAGAGACTAGAGATTTTGAAGGTGGAAATAACAGGAATGGATGACTTGGATGAGATATGAAGGAGGAGAGGAGAGAACTGTTGGGAAGCCTTGTGTTGAAATGGTAAAGGCTGAGGGAGATCCAGATTTAGAAAGATTTCTATTTTGGTTAGTTTGAGTTTGAAGTGCCTGGGAGACATTCAAAGGGATGTCAGGAGATATTTAAAGATGTGAGTTTGGAACTCAGAAAGAGAATCTAGCTTATTGATACAATTTGAGAATTGCCAACAGATGGTTTGTAAGTATGAGAGCGAATAAGATCAGAGAGAGAGAAGACAGAGCAGTAAAGAGTGCAGAAACTCCACATAGACATCACAAGGGGAAAGAGGAAGGGTCACGAGCCAGAGGAACAGGGCATCTGCTGTGAAATTGCACCTTGTAGAACTCCAGGGAAGCTACCATATGGAGTCTAAACAACATGGCTGCCTGAACAAGACCTGAGCTAGGATGATACCAGCAGACATGCTGATGTGAACGGCAGCAATCTCACGGGTACTAACCCGAGACAGAAAACTGCAGGCATGAGTTCTGAGGGGGAGAACATAGTCTTCCCTGAGGAGGAGTCTCCCTATTGTTTATTCAGTATCAGTGTTCTGCCCTGAAATCATGTGCATGCAAGTAACTTTACACAGGTGATTTAGGGTTAACAAAAATGGAAAAAGAGGCCAGAAGCCATGACTTTGGGAGAAAGAGCTATGGAGGTGGAGGCTAGGTAGTTTGGGGAGGGGTTGGTGGGAACAAAGGGAGGGGGAAATGGTGTAATTACATTTCAGTTTCTATCCATGATGGTGGTGTGTGATACAGAGCACAGAAAATGGGTTTCTGGAATGGGCAGTTCTGAGAGCTCAGCTCTGCTGAGAACAGAAGAATCAGACAAGTGGAAGCTGGCAGTTCAGATTTCGAGAGCAGCAGCATGATGTGGAGGCTGAGATAGACCCAAGTGTTATTTACCTGCCAGGCTCATTAGACTGTTCTTAGGGTAGTGTTGCCCAAGTTATTTCTGAGGGAAAACCGTAGATAAACTTCTCAGATGAGGACCAATTCAGGGTTATTTTCACTTGTCTTTGACTCCACGCCACCCCCGTGCACCTTTTCAGGAAGAAATGTAAGTAAAAGAACTCAAAGAAATGTGAGGCCCAGCAAGGAAATCTCAGTAGTGAGACCTCATAAGGATCTACCCTAAGAAAGGTATTTCAGGAGCAATATTGATGCCTTCAAAGTTATCAATAGCAACAAAACGAAGTTACAGGATTTCAAAAAAATGCCTTTAAAAAACAGTTTTACTTTACAAAAGTCTTGGTTAAAAATAAAAGACTGGAAGGATGCAGATAAGTGATATTTATCTTAGCAAGCATAAATCCTCAGATCAATCCCCAGCTCCATTAGAAACAAACCTTTGATGCTTACTGTAGAGTGCCAAGTGTTTTCCTGTTATGGAGATCATAGGCAATTGAAATCTTCAGTAAAGGCCAATGTTGATAAGCCCTGGTCCAAAGATGATACTACACGTAATTAAGAGTAAGCAATGAGCCGGGCGGTGGTGGCGCACGCCTTTAGTCCCAGCACTTGGGAGACAGAGGCAGGTGGATCCCCGTGAGTTCGAGGCCAGCCTGGGCTACAGAGTGAGTCCCAGGAAAGGTGCAAAAGCTACACAGAGAAACCCTGTCTCGAAAAACCAAAAAAATAAAAATAAACAAACAAACAAATAAATAAATAAATAAATAAAAGAGTAAGCAATGAACATGTAGGGAATCCATTTGACACTGCATCTGGGAAATTCTCTTTCAATAAGTGTAAATTTACTAAAATGGTTTACAGTTCCCTTTCCACAAGTTGTTTCATGCCATTTGATCCTATAGCCATTAAGATTTACAAATTTTGATATTGAAAAAGATCTTCAGTTTTTAAAACAAACTTGAAGACAAAATGAAGATGTAATTATTCTAATAGCAAATACAAATATGTAACATAATGGGATCACTTGCAAGGCGGTGACAGGAGGATGTCTGTGAGTTTGAGTCCGACCTGGTCTAATAGTGAGTTTGAAGCCAGTGAGAGTTGCCCAGTAAAACCCTGTCTCAAAAATAAATAATTGATGAACATGTAAAATAAAAACATGGTATTGCTGATGATAGTTGAAACATGGAAGAAAGTGAAAGATCGAGAATTTGTTGATCTTGTATAAGGGAGAGTTAAGAGATTCTAACATCAGTGGACTAAAAGGTATATAGGATAAATTATATTCTTTCAAACTTTTTGTAAATTTTTATTTATTATGCCTGCATCTCTGCAGGCCGGAAGAGGGCACCAGATCTCATTGCAGATGGTTGTAAACCATCATGTGGCTGCTGGGAATTGAACTCAGGACCTCTGGAAGAACAGTCAGTGCTCCTAACCTCTGACCCATCTCTCCAGCCTTTTTTGTTTTTGTTTTTGTTTTTTTGTTTTGTTTTGTTTTGTTTTTTTTCCAGTTGTTGTTGTCATTCATTCATTCTTTTTTTTCCCAGAGCTGAGGACCCAACCCAGGGCCTTGCTCTTGCTAGGCAAGCGCTCTACCACTGAGCTAAATCCCCAACCCCTTTCAAACTTTTAAATAAAACTTAATGTAATGTAATAAATATTGTATAGAAGAGACTAGAAGAAGAAACTTTTTAAGTGAGGAATGGAACCAAAAGTGGTGATGTGTTTGAATTCTAAGCCACAGGACCAGAGTGTAAGGATTCTGTCCTTAATTACGTCATCAGCCTGCAACGGTGTCCCAGCCTAAAAGGTGGGTGGGCGGGCCCTCTGTGCATCCTCTTTCCCTTTTCTGCTCTCTCTCTTTCCGTCTGTTCTCTCTCCCTCTTCCCCTCCCCCTCCCTCTCTCTCTCTCTCTCTCTCCCCCTCTCTCCCCGTCTCTCCCAATAAAGTTCTAGAAAGGTAACTATGGCTCGTGACTCCAGCACGCTCCTCCGTTGGCCACCACGAGCACCAACCAGCCATGAGCACTACAGCGTAACCAACACAGAGGAGCAGAAAATAGTTGGTGTACCTATTTTTAGAGAATTAATTTTCAAACAGGGAGTGAAATTGATTTTGTGAGATGTAACCTGTGGGTTTTCAAAGACGAAGAAAACAAATATCAGACTGAAAATTGAAAAATGTTTTATGTAGAAACTTGTTCTGTTTAATCCTGATCAATAAATGGAAGCAGAATTCGTTGTGAGACAGTGATTAGGCTGTATTTTGCAGGCTGCTCAATGTCTTTTATTTTTCTACTCATCCTGTTATTTGAGTTTTTAAAACCTACACTTTTTGTTTTGTTTTGTTTTGTTTTTCGAGACAGGGTTTCTCTGTGTAGCTTTGCGCCTTTCCTGGAACTCGCTCTGTAGCCCAGGCTGGCCTCGAACTCACAGAGGTCCACCTGGCTCTGCCTCCCGAGTGCTGGGATTAAAGGCGTGCGCCACCACCGCCCGGCTAACACCTACACTTTTACTATGATAGTTTAGAACATTTTTCATATAAAAATCTCAAGTTTTTACGTTTCTACAATACAGATTGTGTATTCCTAATAAGTGAACATTGGGCAATATTCTTAAGAAGGAAAATGATAAACTATAGCCAGGAAGGAAAAGTTTAACAATAGCGTGTGTGTGTGTGTGTGTGTGTGTGTGTGTGTGTAGAGGCTGAAGCAGGATATTAGGTATCCATCTCTATCTGTCCCCACTTCATTTCCTTAAGACAGAATACATTACTGAATCTGGAATGAAGACAGCAGCCATTTCGTCCAGCAGTCTTGCTGCCCCACCCTCCGGATTATAGGCACCTGCAGAGCCACCTCTGACCTTTTTATGCATGAGCGCTGGAGATCAAACCAAGGTAGCACTGTTACCCACTTAGTTATCTCCCCAGCTTCAAAATAATAATAACATTTAGAGACTTAATGGAAAAAAGCTGACTCAAACAAGGAGGACAAGAGTTTAGGACATTAGGAATCCAGGCAATGGACTTGGTAGGAAGAAAGTTTAGATACCATTGTCACAAAGGAAATCAGTTCTAAGAATAAGCTTGAGCAAACAGGTTCTTGTTTGTTTTTGAGACAAGGTCTCACTTTGTAGCTGACTCACTGGCCTCAAAATCATAGAGATCTGCCTGCCTCTGCCTGCCTCTGCCTCCCAAGTGGTGGGATTAAAGGCATGCGCCACCATGCCCAGCCTCTTAGTTTCTCTTTTTTTAACCTTGATTCTATGGGATAGCCTCTCACTTTACAGAGAGTATATTTTTAGTTTAGCTTAGCTTAGCTTAGATAGGTAGGTGGATGGATGGATGGATGGATGGATGGATGGATGGATGGACAGAAAAGCACACACATGCCTGACCAAAAAAAAGTAAGAAGAAAGAATAGACAACTTTTATTCATTATGTTATCAAATATTTAGGTATTAAATACTATTATAGATACTAGGGACATCACAACAAATAAAAGAGTCTCTGCCTCTGTGTGTGTGTGTGTGTGTGTGTGTGTGTGTGTGTGTGTGTGTGTGTGTGTAATCTCAGCACTTAAAGGCTGAGGCAGGAGAATCACTGAAAGTTAAAGTTCAGCCCTGATTACCTATTAAATTTGAGATAGATCTGGACTACCTAGCACAACCCTATCCCAAGAAAAAGACACTAAAGTAGGAATAGTAATAGTAATGCTGCATTTCTCTGTATTCTGAAGGAGTAAGATGAATACTTTTAAACAGTAACTATGGGAGACTTCAAGTAAACTGATAAAAAAAAAGCCTGATACAAGAGTAACATACTTAAAAATAATATCATTTCAAGATTTAACCACTACATATGTCTATTAGTGGAAGTATTAGAAGAGCTAAGAAGGAACTACAGTTACAAGAATCATTTAGTGTCTCTATAATATCGTATTGTGGCAGTGTATCTATTACTCAGACTGTGTTAGTTTTGTTACATTAAATGGCTATTTCGCCTCAACAGAAAATTTGTCAGACTGATGCATTTTATATTCTTAGCTGGCACTTAATTGAGCAAAATGTTTGGTAGCCTTGTTTATTTGTATTATTTTATGTCAGTATTTGCTGATGTTTCTTTAAAAAAAGAGGGTCCTGTTGGGATGATGAGGAGCATGCCTGCTCACTTGTTCTAGACATATATAAAATCTAAAACCACATGTCAGTGGAGGAATGGAGTTACCAGAGAGGAGAAGGGGGTGGACATATGTGCAAAAGAAGAGGAGAGAGCCTCAGACCTGGCTTAGAGTGCTCTGAGGGATCCAGGACTTACTAGGGGCAGAGGGTAGGACTCCATCCTTAAATAATGACAAGAGGTTTAAACAAAACACTTAGTAAATGTTGCCAAAATGAATATTGAAATTTTGTTGAGGCAAGCAATATGAACAGTTTGAATCTGAAATGACCCCCCACAGGCCGAGGTATCTGGAAAGCTTGTCTCCAGCTGTATGTAGATCCTTTGAGATGTGGATCTACTTGGCTGAAGTAGGTCACTAGGAGTGAGCCCGCTTCTGCTTCCAGCCTGTGCCTGCTGCGGTGAGGTCGGCTCCATGTGGATGAGCCACCACTGCTCGGTCCTGCCACTGGATGGAAGCTCCTCAGGCTGGCATGAGTGTATCTTCTGAAGCTGAAAACTACGTTTCTTCCCTGAGGGTTGCTTCCGTGGCTGTTTGGTCACAACGGCATAAGAACAACAATGCCCCTTTCCAGCATTTCTTTTTCTTTGAGACTGAATCTCATGTAGCCCAGGCTGACTGTGAATTTGCTAAGTAGCTATGCAGAGGAGGATGGCCTTGAACTCCGGATCCTTCTTCTGTTGCAACTGTTTAGCAAAACCCCTAGAGACCACCAAGGAGCTGGTTTCCGATGCAAGCTCATAAGGGTCCTTTTATTATCAAGATGGAAGGAAATATGGCAGAGGCCAATAGCCCAGGTATAGAGTTTTTATAGGGAAAAACCACAAGCCGGGAATTACATGCTTGGGATTGGGTAGGAGGATATGGGGCAAGGTGATCTTTTGAAACTGTTGGTCTGGACTTTGGGTGCAAAGCCACATTTGAAACCATTGAGTTAGACTTTTGGCGGGGAACCAAAACTCACTGAACAGGATTATCTGGATTGCTCAGCAGGACTATCTAGATATCTTCAAGGGCCATAAACCAAAGACAGAATGCCTGCAGGAGGATCCTGCCCTGTATCTGTTCAAATTGTCATGGCACATTCCTGAGGTCCTTCCTGGAACTGAGTAGAGCAGGTGGTCTAAGATGGTGGCCCTCCCCCAAGATGGGGTCTGTGTTGCCTTCACACTTCCTGTCCTGAGAGTTGTGTCACATGTGCACTACCATTTCCAGTCACCTTGGACCCCAGAGGTCATGATGTGACTGCTCTGATGCCAGTCTATAGTGCCACTGAGAGGTGGTAATGGTGGAACTTTAAGAGGGGGCCCAGGGAGAGAAAGTGTGTAGGCCCTTTGTAAGGATGTTGGAAGCCAAGCCCTGTTGCTTCAAATCTTGGTCCCAACTACCATTCTGTGAGCGGCTTTGCTTCTGCTCACTGTCACCGTGAATTTCTGCCTTCCCAGGTCCACAGCCATGGGACTAGGCAACCATTGATGGGAACTGAAATCATGGTCCAAGTAAGCCTTTTATACCTTAAAGCGTGCTTTCCCATTCCTAGTCCATCCTTGTATCTAAGCCTCAATGTTTCATCAAGCCAGAGATTATTGTTCATTCATTTCTGATATTTGCCCTGACACTTTTTCTCATGCTTGACTTCCTTTATATTGTAAAAAAGTATTCATATCAATTGAGTTAGAATATAAATGAAAAGCAAATTTAAAATGAACTAATTATTATTATTCTCTTTAATACTAAGTATTTAAAACCATAACTCAATGTGTCTGTTATGTGGTAGAAGATACCAATTTAAGTGATTTTTTTCTCAATATGTCTAGCGAATTATCCTGTCATTTTATTATTGAGCCATTGTTTATTTTCTTACTCATTAAATTTTGATCAAATGTTTTTATTTCAATGTACTCATTTTTTATTTTATGATTATTTGTCTCTTTGTACAAGTATATCTTTTGAAAGACTGAATTGAATTCAAAATTTACTTACCCCAATACCACTTTTAGTGTTTTGGTTTTGCTGATGTGTTTAGGGAAAAGTATTAATATCAATGAGGTCTGTGACTCGATCTCATGTGTTTGAATATAAAAATGTCCTACAGTCTCTCCTGTTAAAGGTTTGGTTGCTAGCTCATAGAGACTCTAGCTTCATCAACAGATATGTCAGTTATTGATGAACTAGTAGTTGACTGGAGGGACCAAATGGAGAGGAGGCAGACACTGGAAGCACCCTTGAAAGGAATGTCTTCACTCTGCCTCCTAGCTTGCAAAAGGTGTGAGAGTTTGCTCTACCATGCATTCCTGCTTTGGCTCACCTTGACACAAGCCTGCAGCAGTTGGCCAGAGACCATGTGCAGAGGTCTGTGGAACTGAGCCACTTACCCTGTTCCTCTCCTAGCTGTTTTCCTTAGGTATGCTGGAAAAGAGAGGGGAGAAGGCACTGGTAATATGGCGAGTGCAGTGTTCGCTCTGCTAGTCCTCTAACTTTTACATGGGTTTGGAGAGGTTTGGGCCTTTTAGTATGGTGAAAGTTTTAATAAACTTTTAAAAATTGAAGCAAATTTTACTGACAATGAAGTAAGTTTGAAATAAAGGAAGCCCTGCTGTAAAAGAAAAGAAGAGAAAAAAATAAAATAAATAAAGCAGTCTCTAAAGCTTTATCAATAAATATAAATCCTGTAATTGAAGAGGGGGTAACTCAGCTGTTAGGAGCACTGGCTGCTCTTGCAGAGGTCCCCCTTCTGTTTCCCAGCACCCATATCAGGCAACTCACAACCACCTGTCACTCCAGCTCCAGGGTGACCCAAGAACCTGCATTCACATGTATGTGCCCGTGCACAGATGCACAGAATTAAAATAACTTTAAAACTATAAAAATAAATCCATATCCTGTAATTTTAAATAAATACAGCTAAACGTATTATGTCTTAATTTTGTTCTGAAGTGCTAGTGGTTGAATCCAGAGCCTCACACAGGCCAGGTAAGCACTCTTGCTGCTGAACCACATCCTCAACTTTTAAAAATATTTGTTTATTCATTGTTAATGTGTAGGGCTATGGCACGTGTGTGTGTGTGTGTGTGTGTGTGTGTGTGTGTGTGTGTGTGTGTGTGTGCCACAGTACACTTGTAGAGTTCAGAGGACTGTGTTCAAGAGTCACTTTTTTCTTTCCATGAACTTACTAGCCCAGGCTGGCCTCAGCTTTCAGCAACCCTCTGCTTCTACCTTTAAAGGGTTTATAAACCTTTAAAAGGTTTATAAGTGTGTACCATCCTATCTGGCTTATAGAGATTTTTTTCTTTTTGTTTATACTTTAAGTCTATGTAGTTTGTAGACCTTCTGTAACTGTCTGAGGATAAAGTATAACAAAATCATAGAAATAATATTTGAATTAATAGCTGAGATATAAGTATTAAAGAATAAGATTGTACCAAAACAAAACTTACCAAAAAAAATCCTTGCTTGAAAGGATGTGTGTGTGTGTGTGTGTGTGTGTGTGTGTGTGTGTGTGTGTTTTAAGCAAATGCCTACAATATTTAATGAGGCATTGCAAAATAAGTCCCTCCACCCTGTCACAAGGGAGGCAGAGTCAAGGTTCAGACAACTTTGTTTAGAAACTTTGGAACCATGTGTTTAAAGAATGAGCGAGGTTTGCCACGACTTGCTGCCAAGCACGTCACAAGCTTAGCATGTGCTTACTGCCTGCTCCCAGAAGCTGTCTCCAAAAGCCAGCTAGCTGCTGACACTCGGAATACCGTCTAGCTAGATCTCAAACTGTGTCACAATGACATTTCCCAAAGGTCTCCAGAGATGCTGTCTTCTCCCTCTCTAGGAGTGTTGATTCTGTTCTATAAAACCACCTTAAATTAGGTCATGATTTCAGATTTATAAATATGAAAATAAATTTAATATTTATGCTTCTCTCATGAACATCTCATGTCCTGTTGTGATGTAGCATTCCATCTTTACAAACATCTTCCCAAAAAAAGTTTGTCATAACAGAAACAGCTAAATGTGCACTAAATGCTCTGAATATCTCAGGCATTGTGCTTTTGAAAATCCCTTTAATTTTCATGGGCATTTCTGAGAAGAAAAATGACTTGAAAACATCTTCCTGATCCCCCACCCTCACCCCAGTCCCTTACTGCAAGAATTCAGGGACTAAAAGCAGCCACCAGAGAACTCTTGATATAACCAATATTTCAGAGAAATATGGGAGTTGGCTACAGGAGAGGGCAGGTGTAAAAACATACAGCCTGTTATAAGGACAAGGCAGTACAGCCTTTTCCCTTGGGCCTGAGAAAATGTTCTCTCTCTTGTGCATGGAGAGCTGGAGAAAAAAGAAACTCCTTTTCTCAAGGAGGGGGACCTAATTTTCCAACTTGTCCAATATGGTCATGAAATAGTAGTTCTTGAAATCTTGTTTCAGACCACAAGCAATGACATCACCTCGGAACTTGTTAGCACTTGTTAGAAATGCAATTTTCAGACCTTGACGGCAAGCCTATGAATCAGATCCCCTGAAAATGGGACCTAACATGCTATATTTTAATGAAGCCGCCAAGACTGTGATAAACAAGACAGAGAACCCCCTTGGCTAGGAAAGACAAGTTAATATCCTCTGCTTGGCTGATTTATCAGTGTTAGAGAAGTAAGCCACCTGGCCTGTCAAGATGTTGTAACCTCTTTGCCATTTGTAAAGTACAGAAAGTTAAATGCACGTGATGAGTTTAGTGATTCCAGGAAGATTCACCAGCTGACTAGTCAGGAAGGGAGGGGTGGAGAAATAAAGAAGGGTAATAACTTTAATCCCAGTAATAGCTCTATTAGCTTCTCTAATAAAACGTGAGACCTAAAGAAGTCTTAAAATTTGTTCCAAGTCATACCACTAAGTAACAGAATCAGAATTTGAAATCTAGACTATCTAATTCCGAGTCCTCTGTCTTGCACTTCATAATCTAATTTAGTCTTAAGTATTCCTCAACTGTTTCTATACAACATTGTTGTACATTTGGCTTTGATTTAAATTGTGATATAACGTTACAGAGCTCAAATAAGGAAAGCACATACGTGTGCATGTATATGATACACATATACGATATATACATAGTTGTATGGAGAGATGGGGAGAGATCACTATATATCTATACATATTTCATTGCCCAGCTAACACTTACGTAATTATTACCTCCCAGAACAGCATCCAGAAACCCCCAAATGCCTGTTTTCTCCTTGAAGGTGACCGTGAACTAGACTCCCATGGTAATTGTTTGTCCTTGCTTTGATGATTATTCTCAAACGCATAGACGGTTGTTTTCTTCTCGTGGTCAGAACTTTTTTTTTTTTTAAATATGGAACGCTTCACGAATTTGCGTGTCATCCTTGCACAGGGGCCATGCTAATCTTCTCTGTATCGTTCCCAGTTTAGTCTATGTGCTGCCGAAGCGAGCGCTGCTCTGAACTTTATAGGAAGGAAATCATACCGGGCATGTTCTTTGTGCCTCCTCCTTCTGCTCAACACTGTTTGTCATGGTCATCAGTGTTGTGTGTCATCATTGCCATCATCGCTGTGTGCCACTGAGTTCTAGTAAACAGTTTTCCTATTTCTTCATTCTGTTACTTCCACGGTCATGAATTTGGTAAAAGTTTTATTACCTAAATTATCCTAGTGGCCCCCAACTCTTCATCTCCAGGCTGCGAGGCTGCAGCCACAAGAATCTCTGTCGAAGTCAACACGAAGCATATCCCTCCTATTAAAGGAAGCTATGGGAGAAGAAGGGCTGAGAGGTTTTCAGTCACCACACTGTTTGGGGCACCTGGGCCTCTTTGGAGGATTGTGGATTTTATTCTAAAGGCAATAAAAAGCCCAATCTGACTGATAGTCTTTGCTTTCTAGTTTCAGAAAATCCTTCCCCAAAGTCCCCAAACTATTTGATTAGATCTTTTGATGATTAGACCTGCAAGAATACAGCCAAATTTCCTAGCCTGCATCATGCTCTGGTGTACATTCTCTGGGGATTTTAACCAAACACAGTGGGTTCCCCTGTTGGTTAGCATAAAAGCTGATAGGCACGACCAGAATATAGAAGAGAGAAGAGAGGGTTTTTCTTGCTTGCTGTACAAGGAATGAGAGCACTGGGCATAAGTCTTCAGCAATGCCTCTCTCTAGAAAGACAGTAAGGGCTTGAGAAACTCAGGAAGGAAGGACTAATCATCACATGCAGAGGTGGACACATTCCTGAACATCATGTCTTACATAGTTTATGTTCAAAACTGGCCAATGAAAACAATATCTGTATGTATGAGATTATAATGAGCAAGGTTTACACTCTCAGGTGTGTCCAACCTGCAGCCCATGGAATCGCATTTTACAAAATTGCTTAGTCACTCTGACTCTGTCTTCTAGATGATAAGGAGTGAGCCTTGCTCATCATAATTTCATATATTGTTCAGTGCTCCACTTAGGAGATTTGCCCATTTTGAACATATGATATATGAAGAAGCATGATATTAAAGTGACCATGCTCAGGGATGTGCCCACCTCTACATATGGTGAGCAATTTTCCTGAGATGGATAGGAAGCCCCTCGCTTGCTTTCTTTGGAGAGAGACATTGCGTTAGCTCTCATGCCCGTGCTCCTCCCTCCTGATTTCCGGTGGCCCAGGCATTCCTTGGCTGTGACAGCAGGACTTTTATCTCCACCTGCATCTTCCATAGCTACTTCCTTGTGTCTTTGTCATTCTTTTCTTGTGTAGACAGTGTCATTGGACTCACTGCTATCCTAGTCGAGAATATTGTTCCAAGGTCCTTAATTGTATGTCTCAAATAAATACACAGAGACTCACTCTTACTTATGAATGTCCAGTCTTAGCTTGGCTTATTTCTAGCCATTTTTTTCTTAAATAATCCTGTTTCTCTTTTGCCTCTGAGCTTCTACCTTTCTCCATTCTGTATACCTTTCTTTCCTTCTTACTCGTGGCTGGTTCTGTGACTGGGTGGCTGCCCCCTGGCGTCCTCTCCCTTCTTTTCTCACTCCTTGTATAATAATAGAGGGACGAGGCTTAATATTACACACCCAGGGGCTCAGGAGAGAGAACTACTAACAGCGAGGACTAGTTTCAGGAAATAGAATCTCAGCACACCGAGCTCTGTAGTCCACTTGCTTTATTTCCTCTGGCATAACATCCGATATACACAGCTTCTGTTCTGTTCTCGTGCCTAGCTCCTTTCTTGCCTGATTTCTCTCTATATTTATCTATTGCTCCCTCTACGTTCTATCTTAATTCTCTTATCTTAATTCTGCCTCACCTAGGTCCTTTTCACCTTGTTCTTACCCAGCTAGGACTTCCCCATCTGACTCTTCCTCATCTTCCATCTCGTCCACACACACTCTCTGGTCAAAATCCCCCTTATCCCTCCCCATTCTCCACTTTCCATGTTCCTCCTAAGTCTCCCAGGAATCCAGTTATAAACCCAAGCAACAGCAAGCCCCTGGTCAAGCAAGGTCACCAGGCATGAATTCTACAGGGTCATAAAGACAGGTAAGAATTTTCCTCAGGCAGTGACCACCAGGCTTCCAGGATCAAACTGAGGGATGCTGAGAATCACATAGAGGGGTAGTAATTGTTAGTTGTCATTTGCATTCCAAAAGGGCAGTGACTAATGAGGAAATGAATTAACTAAAGGTTAAATTCAGGTAATATCTATGAAGAGGGATCTTATGTGCTCCACTATAAACGTGATTGGTAGAAAATGTTTAGTATCTATAAATTGCTAGGTCGATGGGAGAAAATAAAACTGCCTTCTTTCTTCCTGTGGCTCCTATCTGTCCAAGCTATCTGCCAGTTTCTTTGCAGGGTGGGGGAAAGTGTGCTCAGTCGCTAGGCAACCTGTGCACAGCTAGATGCCTCTGGTGATAGTTAAAGGGAGATCTGGAACTAGAGGTAAGATTTGGGAAAGGAGGAAGTTAAGCTTAATTGGCACATCCACCAGGCCTTCTCAAACAGGTAGTCTGGACACTTAAGTCTGTTCTTAGACAGCACAGAGGTGTCTCTGATAAGACATCCGTCTGTGGATGGTACTGGCCGGATGCTGCCAATGACAATAATTATAGGGAGGCTTGAACTGGGGTTCTGGCTGTGCACACAAGGTTATCTAAATATTCCTTTAGTAGAGGGAAAATGGTGCCCAATAAATGATGGAAAAGCTACAATAGCACACAAGAAGCTCATAGCAGAAAATGGCTGATAATCAAAAGCCAAGTATCACCAAGGCTCCTTAAGCCTCAGCTTAGCCTCTGGAAGGCCCTTGGCTTCTTCCAGGTATTATCGTTGTCAGAATCAGCTGAAATCCTATTTTGTATATTTTTGAGGCTTGCAGGAACTCCTTCTCCTTCTCTCTGTTTATTCTCTCTGTATGCCAGCAACACCTATCCTTTCTTCTGCCTAGCTATTGGCCATTCAGCTCTTTATTAGACCAATCAGTTGTTTTAGGCAGGCACAGTAACACAGCTTCTTAGAGTTAAATAAATGTAACATAAAAGAATACAACACAGGCTGGAGAAATAGCTCAGAGGTTAAGAGCACCGACTGCTCTTCCAGAGGTCCTAAATTCAATTCCCAGTACCCACATGGTAGCTCACAACCATCTGTAATGAGATCTGACACCCTCTCCTTTATACACAATAAATAAAATAAATAAATCTTTAAAAAAAGAATACAACACATCTTTGCATCATAACAAATATTCCACAGCATAAACCAATGTAACACATCTTAAACTAATACTTCACTACAATTACCCATAATGAGATTTTTTTAATTTTGGCAGAAATTCCTGTAATGTTGATCAATCTACACACAGGTGTCAGAAATATTTTATATAAGTCTTAGAGATCATAATGCTAAAATAAATGATTTAAAATCTTTCTTATTTTTAAAGAAATTAAATATCTTCACTTTTGTTTCCCAAGACACTAATTACTAAGTGAGCTGAGGGTGCATCTCCATGCTAGTAGAATACTTGGTTAGCCTAAAAAGCCCTGAGTTCAGCCCCCAGCATCAAATCACCAGATGGACAACAGATAGCTTGACTCCATTCTATCATTTCTTTTGTTCTGACATTTTATTAGTACTTCAAACGTTATTTATGCTAAATTTGATACATTTGTCTTATATGGGAATAGCCACTACTGGCCATTCCACTGGCATGGAAGTTAAATATCATCCCTCAATTAAAAAACAAAACCAACCAACCAACCAAACAAACAAATCCAAATAGAGCCATCCCCTGGCTTCTCTACCCCCAGTCTGTCTGACAGGTCCATCTTTTCCAGGGCTACTTGCATAGGATTAAACTTGCACAAGATTAAAGCCTTCTGCCTGTATTTACATGTATGTGTCTGGATGCCACTCCACAATTCTATAAGGAAGCTTCTTAAAGAGTAGGTACTCTGTAACTCTGGGCACAGCCTAGTGCTTTCTTAACCTCAGCAAATATTTCCTCACTAAATAGTGCCTGTGTGTATTGGGGGGGTGGCAGGGGGCAGGACAAGGAAGAGAATGTAAGCAGTTCCAGTGAATCCATTTCTTAGAAAAGGTTTTGATGAATTTTTTAATTGGGAACTTATAGGATTATTATTAGTTACACTGGTTTTGTTGATTATTTGCTTCTTTTACTCAAAAATTCTAGGAACAAATTAGGCCCACAACTTATTTTTGAAAGCCATTTAGAGCATGACTCGGGCTGTTGACACTTGGTGAAAGAGCAAAGCATGGAGTTCTTTACTGCTCTTTCCAAACAGTTTCAAAAACCTGGTGTCAAGGTTTCTTTTTTTAAAACAAGCCCAGAATTGCGCAATGCGCTTTGGCATTACCACTCCAGTCTTTTGAAATGTCTGTAAGTCTAACACTTCGCCTAAAAACACACACAGGTACACCTCTGTTCCAGTACAATTACTTTAGAACTTGGAAGTTAATGCACTTGGAATTTTTGCTAGTGCTAACTTCCTATGTTTACTTTCAGCTGTTCCTTTAAATTTCACTTTCCTACGCCTGTTTCTGAACTCAGACAAACGCTCTTTTGAAACCATAGTTTCTTCATTTGGAGGACAACTCTCCACAGGATGAGGTTTAACAGAAACGACAGTAAAGACTTTGTCAACATAGTCACAAGCTAAACACTCACACACATACACAAACACACACACATACACAGAGAGAAAGAGAGACAGACAGACAGGAAACGCTACTTTAAAAATAATTTAAAATAAAATATGCATTTTATAAGTCAGTCTAAAGCCACGCCTTTAATCCCAGCACTCGGGAGGCAGAGGCAGGCAGATCTTTGTGAGTTAAGGCCAGCCTGTGCTACAGAGTGAGTTCCAGGAAAGGCGCAAAGCTACACAGAGTAACCCTGTCTCAATCTATAAGTAGTAATTACCAAATTGTATTATTAGCCTACATACCTTTTTCTACTAGTTTATATTTTAGCAACAAGTAACAGACTACCAGACTAACCGTTCTTAGCTGCATGCTGGCACTGAGGAACTTGAATGACAGGGCTCTGGACTGATAGCTCCACAGTTTGCTTTGTTCTCTCTTTATTGTAGCAAGACAAATACAAAAATCTCTGGCATCACAGCTGTTCTCTCAGGCAAGAAACAAGGCGCCACAGGACAGAGCTTTCAATTTGCTTCTTTTTCTTGTCAGGAAAAAAAGTAACCTTTCTCAAGTCACCCACTCAATAGATTTCCTCCTGCAATACTATGTCACAGGGCTATTCCTGACCCTAAGGGAAGTGGAAGAAATGAGTGTCCACGTTCACCTCTATAAGGAAGAAGAGCATGGCTCTTGGGTAACCATGGTGTAAATCTCGTGTTTGGTGGTGGGTAAGTGTAGTTCCAATGATCTTAAATGGAGTAAACTTCATGTATATGGCCCCTTTTTTTCTTACTTTACCTTAAATTCCATTCTCTTTGCCTCGTTTTTTTTCCAAAAACAGAAATTCTTAAACTGCTTTTCAGCAACTGATATAGAATACATTAATATTTACTGGGGCGATATTGGGTATGGCTTTACACATAATACTTATCAACTCAATCAGAAATATTTATTGATGCCTAATATGTACCAGACACTGTTCTAGGTTTTTAGCTATATGTGGGAGAAGGGAGCCCTGAATCTTGATGTACCCCACATCCTAACAGACCATTGTCCATGTTTTAAATGTGAGTAGGATTTTCATAAGTGTGCAGGTGAATATATTTTATTCAAAGGGAACCATGTGAGTGAAAATGTGGACATGTGGACCTCTAAGTCTTGTCATGAATTATGACCAAGGGAATGTGAATTTTTCCAAATCCACTCAGATCTATTAGTGGATTTATTAAGGCAACTCCATGTAGGTAAAAGGAGGTTTATTTTGGGGGGTAACTTATAGCAAGTAAAGGGATAGGTTACAGGACCCCAGAGAGGTGAAGCGCAGTCCAGCGATGTTCTGTGGAGAACTCTGCTCGGTCCACCATCCAGCATCCAGGATCACCGGGAACCAAGAGGGCCAGCACATCTAGAGCTCTGGTCTTAGGGCTCCCGTCTCCGTCCTGCCTAGGGGCAGGATATAGGCAGGTGAGACATTTACCGGAAGCCTCACTGGGGGTCGTACTTCCAGGTCAAAGCTGGAACAGCTACCCACTACACAGATCTCTTATTAGTGCTTGCTAGCTAGCTTCCCTAGGACTCCTGACAGACACTTGGACCTTTTCTCATCGCAAATGGACTCAATACATTTGTCCTGAAGTCCCCATTTCCTGATTTGTTAAATGGCACTGCAATTTCCTTAGCTTAAGCCCTGGCTGGCTTCCGGTCCCTCATCTCACACATCTAATCCATTCCCTCAAGTTATTTTTATTGTTGTTCTCTTGGTTGCTTATTTGTTTTTTTGTTTTAAGGAGGATCTGGCTGTCCTGTAAATCACTATGTAGACTAAAGTGACCTTGAATTTGCCTCTGCCTCCCAGGTGCTGGGATTACAGGTATGTGTAATACATCCAGCTACTTTGAATGTGACTTTCCCCCCTAAAATTTATGTAACCCAGAAGTCATCTTTGAGCACAAAAGAAATACTTATAAATTTAGGGCATGGGGACTATGGAAGGAGCTATTACATTTGTGTTGACTTTCTGTTGCTTTATAAAAAAAATTACCACAAAGTTAGAAGCTTTTGTTACTTCATAGTTTCTGAGGATGGGGAGGCCAGGCACAATGTAGCAGGTTCTGTGCTTGGGTCTCAGAAGACTAAATTCATGGATTGACAGGTCTGTGTAATCATCTGGATGCTTGGCTTTGAAAGAATTTGCTCCAACTTGGCTCAGTTTGTTGGCAAAATTTATTGGCTATGATTGTAGAGCATGAGCCCCAGTTTGTTTCTGGTTATCAGCTGAAGGCTACTTCTCTTAGCACCTAAAGGCCTCTGGTAGTTCCTAGAAGCCAGTCCACTTAGCAGTCTCTAAAGTCAGTCTGCCAGCAACACAGAAATGTAATTATGGGAATGACAGCCCAGCATTCTCAGCTTTGCTGAGTTTTATTAGCCATATAAACAAGTTACAAGCCCCGCCCACTCTTAGAGGTCTGTAAGTTCTGGTGGTGTGAACGCTAGGAGACAAAGATCGCAGGGAGCCAACTTCGAGTCTGTGCCACGTCCTCAGTCTTCCCTGTCCTTGGGACTTCCTGTGTGTACTATCTCCAGGATGGTTTCAAAGTGAGGCTTAGTGTCTACCAAAAAGAAGCAGAAGACAGCATCCTTGAGCCAGCACTTCAGAGAGGACGGAGCAGCCAGGGAGCCTTGGGCCATTTGGCGGGTTTCCTCATTTCTGCCCTTTCTCTACAGTTGCCCAGGAAGTCCCTTATCTCTACAGAAAGCACAGCAGGCCAGCCCATCTAGCTTTCCACTTACAGACAGACACATCTCTTGAGGGCTAAGCAAGACAATTCCATTCATGCTCTTTATAAGGCAGTTGGAATTGTTATAACAGATTTTTTTTTTTAATTTAAGAACCCCTTTGTTGCTTCTCTGTTGATTCATACTAAGAATAAGAAAAATGCAATAAATTTTGATTCCCAAATATGACACATCAGGCCCTGCCTATTTCTAGCCATTCAGTTTTGAGGAATTATTTTTCAGGTTTTTTTATAATTCAGAGCGTTGACTGCTACACCTCTATCTCCCTATAATGCCAGACTTCTTTCTCCTCTTCTGTTACATCCTTCCCTAAATATCTACTGCAATACTCATTATATCCATGAAGCTTTCTCTCTCTTGCTTTTGTAACTCCCAACATTTGGTATGAGCTGATACTAAGATTTTATAACACTTCTGTTAACTTTTTCTATGCCTTTATATTTTTGTGAAACTGTAAACTTCCCAGCAAGGTTATCACAGGGGGACAGAATGTTAATCCGGCAGGAGAGGGCGGTAGACGGAGCACACCTGGAAGAGTTGAATGTGTAAGGTTATATGCCGATGACAGATCGTCCAGTAGAGAACAGGACAGATGATGCAGTGCAGAGCCTATAACTGAGATCACAATGGACTTGCACTTGCAGTGTCCCGAGCCTTTTAATGTTTATAATTACTTAGTGTGTATGTATGTGGACATGAATGCATCTGCATTCAGTCCACACATGTGAAGTCAGAGGAGAGCATGGGGCAGTTGGTTCTCTCCTTTCACTGTGTCTGTTCAGGGATCAAACCCAAGTCCTGAAGCTTGGTGGCAAATGCCTTTTTCTGGGGGCTATATTGTCAGCCCAGGTCCGGAGATACTTCTTGACTGCTCACTTTTTCACAACTTTAAAATTGTTCCACTAAAGAGGTTACAAATGGTATAGACTAGTTTAGACTCCCACTGCAGTCTACATAAGATAAACTGTAGATGAAATCTTTATTTAGTTAGAAAATATTTCTAAGAAAGGAATTCAATTTAAATAAGTCCTAAATAAAATACTCTTCTTTATATTTGGGCAACTTGAATAATTTTTAGCATCTTTTTGTTTGGTTTTTGTTTTTCGAGACAGGGTTTCCCTGTGTAGCTTTGCACCTTTCCTTGATCTCGCTCTGTAGACCAGGCTGGCCTCGAACTCACAAAGATCTGCCTGCCTCTGCCTCCCGAGTGCTGGGATTAAAGGCCTGCACCACCACCGCCCGGCAATTTTTAGCTTCTTTACAACTTAACTTCCATAAATACCTGTCAGAAATAGAACTGTGGTATTTGGACCATATGGTATAAGCTCAGTCTTGTCATCAAAGATACTTTATCAAGTGATGATTCCTGAGTGAATTAAAGGTCATAATGTTCAGCAATAAACCTTACATTTCTTCAAGCTTGTGAAATTATTCTCGATAATCATCTGACAAGGATATTGACTAACTCTGTGGACTCGCTGCTGCCCTTGATGGTTGGACTGTTTTCTGACAAATGGTTTCCATAAAGTATCTGTGAGCTTTATTAATCTACTGTATTCTCATTTCTTGAGATTAAATTTTGGATTTAAAAATACTAAAATTTAGGAGTAAATTATAAACAAAATTCATCTTCATTTTTATCTCAAAATTCTTTAACAAAGTCAATTCTGTTTTCAGTATTCTTTCCTTCAAGGAAAAGAATTTTTGTTAAAATTGTGCATAATTTGACATGTTGTGATAACAGTCAGAGAGGGCCAGATGGTGGAGGCACACAGCTTTAATCCCAGCACTCGGGAGGCAGAGGCAGGCGGATCTCTGTGAGTTCGAGGCCAGCCTGGTCTACAGAGTGAGTTCCAGGAAAGGTGCAAAGCTACACAGAGAAACCCTGTCTTGGGAAAAAAGAAAAAGAAAAAGAAAGAAAGAAAGAAAGAAAGAAAGAAAGAAAGAAAGAAAGAAAGAAAGAAAGAAAGAAAGAAAGAGTCGGAGAGGAAGCCATGCTTCTAGTGGGTTTAGTTTACTAATTTTTAATATCTGAAATAATAGTAAAAGTCTTTCATATATTATTCAGAATAAACTGTAGGGTTGTGTTAATAATGTACTGTTCAACCATGTGTTGAATAATGTACTGCTGTGGGGTGTTCACCGGAGAAGACTGCTGAGACATGGGTTTAAGCCAATAGAAAGTCTTCATTAGCCAGCCAGTGACTACACTGGGTGTTCAGGATCTCAGTGTAGCCCTGAGCCTTTCTCAAAACAAAAACCATGTTCTGGATCAACATACTTTAGTTAACAAGAACACTTAGCCAGAAGCAGAACTACAGAAGCCAAAAAGCAGAGTTAGTACATTGAGAGACTTTCTCAGAACTCTAGTCTGTGATAGATTAGGTCTTTGTTTTAGTTTTGGCAGGTGGTGCTGTCTATGTGCTGACTTTTACAACCTGAATGGCACTTCTGTCCTGGAGTCAATTGTGCTAAGGTCTGGGGCCCCCTGTTACAGTATGATATGTTCCTGTTAAATTGCTTTCAAATTATTTAAAAATGAAACAGAAGATTTTATTCTCTTGAATTCTTGTAGCAATGCCTCTTGGGAATGTTGGATGCCCTGTACTATTGTTTCTGTTTCTGCATAAAGGGACTTCCCAGAGTTCTCTGTCCCCTTTCCCCACTTGATTGGTGGCCAAGAGCTATGAATCTATAGATCATAACTGGGTGAGGCTTATCTATGACGTGACTGTAAACATGTATTCTTCCAACCATGGGCCAAACAGTCCATTTCAAGTTCTGTCCCAGGGACTGATGAGGGATAGAGTTAGGAGTGAGGAAAGGCAGAGGATAGCAGAAATTTTTCTCTCTATATATAAAGAGTTTCAATTTATTCTCAACCTTATCTGTCATTTCACAAGCAGCTTTGTCAATACTTCAGTCATATTTTTACCCCTAATTCCCAACGCTAGCTAGAGTAACTAGGATCTCCTGCAGTTTTGAAAAGCAGTGATCTTAAGTGGCATTAGATGGATGTATTTGCTGAGTACATAAATTTCCAATAAAAAGCAATATTCATGTAAAAATGTATCAGCTTCTTGATTTAAACTGCCGCCATTGACGCTTTCTAGAAAGAGAGTTAAAGCTATGTGCATTTGATGTAACATGGGCAATTTCCTTTCGCACTCATCTCTAGCTGCCTCCTGCTCTCTAGTCCCGGCATGACCTAGTTATCTGACAAGGCTAAACCATCAGAGGTCCTCCCAAAGAGCAGGGTTAGAGGAGGCAAACTTCCCACCGCAGCTTTTGAGATGCTCCTGTGTATTCTAGCTGCTCACCATGGTGCTTTGTAAAGATGAGCTCCTGCTGCCTTGTAGCAGGAAGGAAAAGAAAATATAAACGGAGTTAGGATAGGAGCATCTAGCTAGTTTTCCAGGACATTTTTTTATGCTTCCAAAGCCTGAAATATAAACTAAAAGTAGTGTTTTTCCTTAATGTGCTTGGAAAAGTGTGGTGTAAGCACTGTTCTTGATTGAAGAGAAGAATTAGCTTGGCAAAATTTCATAGTCACAATCACATAAACAAGAGAATTATTATCAAGACTAAGCCTTTTTGACAGAAAACTCCCCACAAGGCAGCTAATTCAATGTCATTTTTTGCACTGTGTCACATGTAATGTTCTAGTGATAGCTGAAATGTGGAAAATGAACATTAGAAAACCAATGTAAAACTAAATGTAGAGACATAGTATTTGTCACTAATATTTTCTGTATTTCTAAAACTAAACATTAAATTTGTGTGTGCCCATATTCAATAACCTAAATTTCTAAAACATGTCTAAAGATGCTTTACACATAGTTGAAGACTGAATTGAAAACATCCAAGAATAAAACTGAGGAGCATCCAGGACCAGGTTCAATCCTCAAAGTGTTTCTTAGCACTAGAATGTGTCATCTTTTATGTCTGTTTGTAAGACTAGTGCAACACAAGAAGTATAACATTTAACAGTAATTTGTATATTAGGAATTGTTAAGCACAAAGAATTTTAAAATAGAAAAATGAGCCAGGCAGTGGTGGCACATGCCCTTAACCCCAGCACTTGGGAGGCAGAGGCAGGCAGATCTCTGAGTTTGAGGCCAGCCTGGTGTAAAGAATGAGTTACAAGACAGCCAGAGCTACACAGAGAAATCTTGTCTTGAAAAGAAAATGAAGGGTTTAGGACTTAAGCAAATGGTAAGTACTGGTGGATTAAATAGCTTACTACACAAAGTTACACACAAAGGTTTTAATATGCTAGCTCTATACTTTTCAATTATATAGTGTGGAAACTAGTACTGTTTAAGTTTACCTTGTACAAATTCTGTGAAAAGAATGCATGCTCTTTTAGTACGCATTCTGTGAAAGTTAGCTTTAGGTGGTAACTTGATGCAATCTATAGCCACCGGGGAGAGAGTCTCAATGAGGTATTGTGTGCATTGTGTTCGTCTGTGGGCGTGTTTGTGTGGGATAGTTTAATTGAGGCCATTGAAATGGGAAGACCCAGCTCACTGTGGATGGCACTGTCCCTGTGCTGGGTGTCCTTAACTGTACAGGAGTGGAGAAATGAAACAGAGGGAGTGAATATATATATACGTTAACTTCTCTCTGCTCTTGACTTTGGCTGTGATCTATAGCTGAAGTTCTTGCCCTGAAACACCCACAATGATAGATTGTAACTTGACATTTTAAGACATTCAAACCCTTTCTCCTTTGAGTTGACTTTTGTCAGAGTCTCTGACCACAGCAACAAAACTAGAACATATGCCATATAGATGTATACAACGATCTACATACATATTGCAGATAAAATAATCATTTATAAAGTTAAGCAATACATGTAATGCCTGAGGCTGGAGACATAGTTTAGTGGCAGAGAGGGCTTGCATGACATGTATATGATCTTAATGCTTTATTAAATTATACAGTTTTCACTATATCTCACTGAAAATTTTTGTTCCATTATATCTAGTCAAGCAAATGTGTATCAGAATGTCTTCTGTTATTGCTAACCTATGTAGTTTTAAAAAGAAGATATGTGAACAGATATTATGATTTCCATTTAAGAAAGTAACATCTCTGAGTGTGATGTGTAGTTATTGTTTTATTTTACTCTTTGGGTTTTTTGGGGATACTGCCACTGAGCTCTCAAATAAATACACAGAGTCTTATTATTACTTGTGAATGTCTGCCCTTAGCTTGACTTGTTTCTAGCCAGCTTTTCTTAACTTTATCCCATCTGCCTTTTGCCTCTGGGCCTTTTCCTTTTCTTCCGTATGTCTTACTTTCACTCTTACTCTGTGGCTGGGTGGCTGGGTGGCTGGCTGGCTGGCTGGCTGAGTGGATGGGTGGATGGCTGGGTGGCTGGGTGGGTGGCTGGGTGGCTGGGTGGATGGCTGGGTGGCTGGGTGGGTGGCTGGGTGGCTGGGTGGCTGGCTGGCTGGCTGGCTGGGTGGCTGGGTGGATGGCTGGGTGGGTGGGTGGCTGGGTGGATGGGTGGATGGATGGCTGGCAGGCTGGGTGGGTGGATGGCTGGCAGGCTGGGTGGGTGGATGGCTGGTTCCTAGCCACCTCCTCTCCTTATTCTCTTGCTCTTCTCATTCCTCCTTTCCTCCCAGATTTCTCCTTTTATTTGTTCTGTCTGCTTGCCAGGCTCATCCATCCTCTCTCCTGCCTTGCTATTGGCCATTCAGCTCTTTATTAGACTAATCAGGTGTTTTAGACAGGCACAGTAACACAGCTTCACAGAGTTAAATAAATACATCATAAAAGAATGCAACACATATTTGCATCATTAAAGCAAATGTTCCACAGCATAAAAAAAAAATGTAACACATCTTAAAATAATATTCCAGAACAGTGTTGGAATATGCTTGTAATCCCAGACTGAGACAGGACAAGGATCTCAAGTTTAAGGCTAGCCTGGGTTATCTGAGGAGTCATTAAAGGGAGAATAAAAGGGGGCAAGAATAAATAAAAAAGAGAAATCCTATTCATATTATATGAATATAGTTATATATATATATGTGTGTTTATATATATAAACCCTAGTCATATTAATATATAATTTAAAATACCTTGTTGTTGTTGTTATATTAGAGATTGAACCTGGGGTCTTGGGCATGTTAAGCAAATGCTCCATACTGAACTAAATTGTTAGCCCTTAAAGCACATTGTTAAGGAAGTAGTGTATGGAGCCTTGGGACATTATTCTAAGCATGAAACAAGAGGGCTTGAGGTTTGATGTGGTCACCAAAGGATTTGGGCATCCTGGCAGTTAACCAATATAGACCCTCACAGATTCACACATTGCTCTCAGGTACCTCTAGGGAGTTTTATCCTTATCAACATTTCCTGGCTTCCTCTTCCTTCTTTTGACATTTGTGTGGAAGCCTCTGTGATTCCACAACCCTTGCATTGTGTGACTTCAATTCCCACAATATGGTCCACATGGCTCTAGCAGCCCTGATGTGACTGGATAGCCTGGAGCTCTCTGATCAAAGTGGTCTTTCAGATGAATTTAAAATGCTCATCTATTTCATCCTGAAATATGTGAGCCTGGCACATTCCTGAGATGCCCTCAGGAATGTTTCCAGTTGTCCTAGTACAGAAAACTTGATTTGTTTACAGCTCCTCTAATATCTTTAGCATCAACACTCTCTCTGCCTACAACTTCAAACATGATTCTTTTTGAGCCAATTGCTAGTTTTTCAAATCTTTCTGTTCTCCCCACAACATTAGAAACCTGGCCAAAGCACTTAACAATACCTGTGCTAAGGCCCAAACACCACACTGCCCTGAAATCTCCTTCACCAAACAAATTGCACTGCTGAGTTTACATTCAGCCTTACTCAAAGCCTCAGACCCAGATAAAAAGTGTGGTGATACTGTGCACCTTAATAAACTTGCCTGAGAATCAGGGAACAAGAGCCAGCCACTAGATTAGACACAGAGCCAGGCAGTGGTGGCACACACCTTTAATCCCAGCACTTGAGATCTCAAGCCTTTGCTTGGGAAGCACACACTCCTTTAATCACAGGAAATGAAGTCTGGACAGAGAAAGGTATATAAGGTGTGAGGAAGCAGGAACTCATTCTCTTTAGACAGAGGATTTTGTAGAGATAAGAACTAGTGGCTGGCTGCTCTGCTTCTCTGATCTTTCAGCTTTCACCCTGATATTCGGCTCTGGGTTGTTTGTTTGTTTGTTTGTTTGTTTTTTAAAGGCCATCTAAGATGGGAACAATAAAAAAATAGGCAAATTCTTGACCAGAATGTCACATGCATGGCCTCTATCCGACTCCCAGTGGAATCCTGTTCTCATCTGAAACCTCCTGAGTGGCACCTCTCTGTGTGCACGTGTATGGAAGAATGGGGGATAACAAAGGTACAAATGGAGACCAGAGGTTGAAGTTGGGTATCTTTCTTCTCTCCACCTTGTATTGGAAACAGGGTCTCGTACTGAGCCTGTGGTTCACTATTTGATCTAGACTGACTGGCTGAGTTCCTGGCATTTGTGGGCCTCTGCCCAACCCCCCCCCCCCGAGATTACAGGTGCACACTGCCCATGCCCAGCCTTTTATACGTGTCTAGGAATCTGAATTCAGGTCCTCATATTTACACAGTCAACGTTTTGCCCAGCAAACATTTTACCCACGGAAGCATCATTTTACTGTTCACTTCTCTGTCAGCATTGTGGTCTTCTAAGCTCCGAGCAGAATCTACCATTAAGGTCTTCATGCAGCATTCTAGGCTTTCTCTGTCCCACTTCTCCAAACTCTACTTATTTATTGCAGTACCAACGATTTGAGAACCACATTGTCAAGTGCAGTCACAGTGACAGCTCAGTTTTTCCCGCTCCAGATCCTTGTATTACCTTTGTGTAGCTGTGAACAAAATGAACAGCAGAAAAGAAGAAACTTCATGTTTCTCATAGTTTCAGAGGGTTCAGCTCAAGGTGGCTTGTTCCTGAGTCCTGGTGGCGTGTCATAGTGACAGGCTGTGTGAGGAGTTCTTTACTGTGGTGGACAAGAAGCAGAGAGCAATGACAAGACACAGGACAAATCACATCCCCAGTGACATACTCCCTCCAGTTAGACCTTACCTCCCAAACTTCCCAGACCCTCCCCCCTCCATAACTCCACCGCTGGGGACCGAGTGCTCAACATACGATTTGCAGAACACATTTCATGGTTATAAAAATGAGAGGAGAGAGGAAACAGCTAAACTTCTGGTTCGGGTACATGAAGTAGCTTTCAGAGCTTGACTTATTTAGACATTTAAATATAACACTCCACCTGATCTTTCTGCTTCTCTCCCCCCAGTTAACTAACATGTACCATCCAGCAGTTCAACTATCATATTCAATAGATGTGTGCGCACATTTTAGAGCTTTGGACAGTAGTAGAATATGGAGAATATAGAAAAGCAAACGGTGTGGTACCCTCAGGGCTGTAGCTGTGCGGTAATAACAGGAGGTAAACAGCATTCATTCAGTTGAATGCTCAAGGAGAAATACTCCTTTTGGAATATGTCACAGGCCCGGTTCTTCAGCTTGTGTTCCGAATGATCCCATTTTTAAAGTAGTTTTCTTTGTGGAAGGTAAAATAGAAGGTGATTACTTGACCTGGTTTTCAGGCCTCGTGTTGTTTCATTCTCTTTTCAAATCTGAAAGAACTCCACACCACAGTCTACCCACATTGTGTCCATTCTGCCTGAGGCTAGTTACCATAATAAATGCTATTCTCTGGGCTGTGCTTGCCCAGTTGTTGAGGACACAGAAGTGTGTTGTCCTGAAAAGATAGCTGTTGTTAAACAGAGTGGCAGGTGTGTTGAATCAGACCCTGAGGGCTGATTAAAATGCTGTGATTCTCCCCCTGAGGTCCCCACCTTCTGTTTGTTATGCTGCAGCTCTGATCAGGACAAGTATGTCCTTGGGAGTTCTGTGCTTGGAAGGAAATTGTGTAACAGGAAAAATATCTGATGAAGAACAACATAATCCTTCTATCTGTTTCTTCCAGATTGTATTCTGGCTACAGTTTTCCATGACCTACATATGAACCCATTCTCCTTGCTTCTCTGGTGACTGGAAGTTTGTCTCAAGGTAATGTACTGCTCCAGTCCTCCTCTGGGCCAAGCACTATACACAGGCCTGGAAATCACTCTTTGGCACCACACGTTTAGGACTTAAGCAGGACAGAAACAAATAGCTCTGCAGAGCTAAAACATGAGTGCCAGGACACAGGGCTGTCCATAAGAACCAAAGACAAGGCTGTCAGGAGTCCAGAGAAACAGCTGTAGAGTGCTGTAGGCAGATGAGCAAAAGACTGTAAGCAGGGGCTGTGGGAAGAGAGACAGTACCTTGTAAAAAGCGTATTTAGTATTATATTTTATTTGAAAAAATGAAAATAGATTTTTGTAGTACAAACAGGGAGTTAAGCTTAAAAAGCTGAAAAAGCAGTGATGAAGATGCAGGGGTTCTGAGTATCAAAGGTAGAGTTGAAGGTACTAAAACATTTTTATTAAAAGGGATTATGGATTTTTAAGACTGAGAAATTCCACTCAGGCTAGTAGGGATCCTGCTGTATAAAAAATGTAAGCTCATTGCACTGCATGTTCACAATAGTTTCCGTGGAGCGTAACAGGAGATGAGGCACAGGGACCGAGCAGGGAGAAGCAGGTAATCCTGGTGATGCAGAGAGTTTAGCTGGCTCTTGAAGAATGGGCAGAAATTCCAGTCAAGGGAGAGGTGACCTGTGGGCAGAGTGAACACGGTGTTCCCACGTTGCTTCATTTTAGAGGGGGTTTATTTGGTTCTTGTGTCCTTATCAAAACTAGTACAGAGGTCCTGAGTATGACCCACAGCCCTGTCCAAGGGTCCAAAGGTTTTTTCGTAACAATAATAAGTTATTTCTTTATCCTGCTTCTCTCACACATAAGATAAAAATGGTCTTTATTTCTGTTATGTAGGAAACAACATAAAACATATTACTTATGGTAAAGTGTCATAGGCTTTCAATTAATTAATGAATCAATATTCTTAAATTGTCATAATTTTATTTATTTATTTATTTATTTATTTTTATTTATCTATTTATTTATTTATTTTGGTTTTTTGAGACAGGGTTTCTCTGTGTAGCTTTGTGCCTTTCCTGGAACTCACTTGGTAGACCAGGCTGACCTAAAACTCACAGAGATCTGCCTGACTCTGCCTCCCGAGTGCTGGGATTAAAGGCATGCGCCACCACTGCCCGGCAATTGTCATAATTTTAATTTCTAACATAAAAAATATTGGTTCATTTTCTTTAGGGCTTTCAATAATTTTAAATGTTTAAAGAGCTTTATGATCAAAGAACCAATACAACTGGTTACCAGTGATGATATTATTTTAAAAAAAAGACAAGGCATTGTTAATCTTGAGATTTGCAAGAGAAAAACCAGTTCTACAATTTTGAGCCCAATTTGAAACGAGCTTTAATTAGATACTGATCAGGTGGACTTTGGTCAGGGCCACTCCCTGGAATTCCCAGCCAAGACAGGTTATAGGGGCTTTTAAGGAAAAACCCATGTGGCCACCATATTTTCCCATGATTCTTGTCTGTTATTTTCCAAGAACTACAATTCCCAGCATCCCAAGAAGTTACCTGGTCCTTTGGTAGGTGGAGCTTACAGGTTAACTTTGGGGTCTTACAGCATAATTCTCATAAATACCAGTCATAAAAAGGAGATGTCACTGTGTTTTACATGAGCATTAAAATATAAGACATTATAAGTACCTTTATCCTAACTGATTTGACAAAATAGACACAAAAATAAATAGAAAATGTAGCTCTATATCATTCTATATTTCTATATCATCTAATCTATAGTTTAAAACCTTCCTTTGGAGGCATGTACAAAATCTCCAACTTGATGGTGAATTCTGTCAATTAAACATCTATCTTATGCTGAGTTAGTTTAAGAGAATTGATTAAGATACTTGCTAACCAGATTAACGAACTCATCCAACATGGTTCCAAAAGACACAAATGCAATACAAGAAAGGCCAAACAGATGGCCTATGTCTTCCACAACAGCTACAGAAGTCCTCAATAAAGCATCCACAAGCTTACCAGAGTAGGATGGAGCATAGTTAAAACCCTAACACTGGGAGGCCTAGGTAAGAATCAGTGTTTCCTTGTCTCAGAACAAAGATACAGACATATGCACATACACAAATTAATCCAAGCACATCTAATGGGATATTATATTTAATCAGATTGGATTTATTACATGAATGCAATGCTGGTGTAATATTTGAAAGTCAATCAGTATAATTTATAGAATTACTAGAATAAAGATTATCTACTTTATGCTCAACTAATGAGTAAGAGGCAACCATAAGAATTACTGATTATGCTGTTGCCTTTTCATAATCCTACAGGCAGAGAGTGTTTATTCTTTGGAAATTGCTTTGGCAGAGTTGCCTGCTTCTGTGCTCTGTCTCCCAATGCCACCATAACAGTTATGAGTTCCCTCTCATGAGTCATGCACTGAAGTAAATGCCAGAATATCACTCCAAACAAATCGGACAATTCAGAGCAGGAGCTAAAGATGGCTAGAGGGGCTATTTCCACCTGCCCAAATTCTGATGGAAAACCAAATCCTGGTGTAACTGGGATTTAGACTCCTCAGCCTGGTTCAAGAACATCCTGGCTGAAGCTTTTCTGCTAAAGAAACAGACATGGTAGCACCCTTCCTGCACCAGAGGACTTGGTGTTGTGCACGGTTTCTTGTACAGATGTGCAAACACATGTAAGCACAATCTGAGCCAAGAAATTGCCCACCTGGCAGTAGCCAGCTCTGCTAATACTGTACCCTTTAATTTTCATTTCTGATATGAGAGTTGGTGTAGATTTCAAAAATAGTTCTGGGGTTTCTGGAAGCTTTTAAATCCACACATTTGGAACAATGTTGCATAGAAATTGGAGACAGTTGAACTGGCTACATTGATGGCCTTGTGCATTTAGCTAGTAAGAAAGTCAGCTACTTGCTTAACCCATCTCCAAAGCCCTACAAGGTCACATTTCAGTTTACATCTCAACAGCCTTGGACTTTGCTGGTAGGACACTCACCTGGGAAGTAAAGTAGCCCACTCCTTTGTCAGTGGGGCCATGATGTTTTTCTCTTTTATTCTTATGCTGTGCCTAGTAGTCTCATACTCAATCTTCTCCTACCCCCAAACAACATTTATACATGCTGTGCCTGTTACCCTACCCTTTGCCTTCCCAATACCTTATCCTTCAGATCTCAGCTGAAATACGGACCCATGGGAAGCCTTTGCTGTTCTTTAGAACAGGGCTGGATTCCCTGCCATGTACTGCTACTGAACTAATCATCTCTAGTCTTATTTTTCATATATAGAATGTATATATGCAATCCTGCTTTATTCATCTTTTGTTTGTGTGGATGTTTGTGCAGTTATGTTTGGATTTGTGTATGTGTGGGTGCATGTGTATGTGGGGTGCACATGAACATGAAACCAACTTTGGGTAACATTCCTCAGAAGCCATCTGCCTTGTGTTTTGTGACAGTCACCTACTAAGCTCTGGGGATGCCTTGTCTCTATCACACCCCGCGCTTTATGTAAATGTTGGAGAACAAACCCGGCTCCTCTTCTTGCAGGGCAATCATTTTAAATATCTGTCTGTAGACTGTATCCCTGGGGTGGGGGCAGGGAGAGAAAGACTGAGTACGGTCCGTTACATCCTTCGTAACAAGTTCCTGACCCTTTCTGAAGCTAGGGGATTTGTTGAATGGATGCCTCATCCTGCCTCAGTTAAATCTAGAATTCCTCCTTAGCTAAGTAGTTTCCAGTGGTTACTTATCATGGTCCCAAATCAGGGAACTCAGACTTTATTTCAAGCCAGTTTCCTCCTTGCTCTTTTCTTTAGGATGAGTTTTCTTTTCAGAGATCTTGAGTCCATACCCAGCATACATTCTTCATCAAGAGAGGTCAGGTTGTAAAGAGGCAACCCTTGGTACCTACTAGAGAGAATGTAGTGTTGTAGCACTATGAATCCATACTTGAAAAAAAAAATCACTTGCTGCATTTCTTGATTGTCTAGTTTTTAAAAAAACTTCTGTGTGTGTGTGTGTGTGTGTGTGTGTGTGTGTGTGTGTGTGTGTGTAAGAGAGAGGGAGAGAGCGGCATCCCTTCCACAGCTCCAGTTCTCATCAACTGTTCCTTTTGCTTGTTTTCCATGTCTCGGAGGCCAAGTGCTCATCAAACTCACTAGTTCACTGGTCTCATCAGCTCCTCTTGTTCCATGGGCTCTCTAGTTGTACCAATTTTCCTCAAACATTATAATTTCAGTTATTTTCATGGTTGAATAAAATTCCATGTGTATTTGTTCCACATTTTCCTTATCTATTCATGTGTTTATGAGCATCCAGGGGGATTCCATTTCTTAGCTGTTGTGAACAGAGCAGCCATACAAGTAGACATGAAGCTCTTTCTGTGGTAGAACATAAGGCAGAGTCCTTTGGGTGTGCACTTAGAGGTAGCATGGCTGGGGCATATGGTAGTTCTACTTTTGGTTGTGAGAGAGCCTCGGTACTGAGTTTCACAGTGGCTGGTCCTCTTTCCCACACCTCAGGATGGAGAGTTTGTCATCACTTGATTTCCTGATAGCTGTTCCTACTGCGGAGAGATAGGGACTCAAGGGAGTTTCATTTGCATTAGTATTTTTAAGTGTTTTATTTTTCCTCTCATAGTTTCAGGGTTTCAGATATTATGTGAAGATCTTTCTTCCATTGATTTGATTTTCTGCAAGGTGAGAGATAAAGGATCTACTTTCATTCTTCTATACGTGGGTATCAAGTTTTTCCTGTGCCATTTGTTAAAGAGTTCCTTTTGGCCAATGAGTATTTTTTGGCATCTTTATAAAAAAACAGTCAGGGACCTGTAAGGCACCTGTGTTGGAATTCCTGGCCACTCCCCCAGCTACATGACCATACGTGCACTGTCCAGTAGCCAAGCAAGAGGCTTAGTCATCCCTTACGTCCTCTGTAATCCGTGCTCTGCTTGGTCACATAATTCACACACAGCATGATCACATATTCTATGCACATGTGTGGCATAGCTACATAAGCCCATATGCGCATGTTCAGGGGAATCCATAAAAAGCGTCACAGACCCCTCACCTCTTCTTCTTCCTCTCTCTCCTTGCACAATCCCCACGGCCCTCAGCACATTCCCCTCTGTTCCCTTCTTTTCATAAACTCTTGTAGTGGGTTTTGGTGTGCCTCATGGTTTTCCTCACACGGTAAACAGTGCCGCTACATCATAATAACTACCAACCTGGGCTTGTATCTGGATCTGCAGTTCTGTTCCATTGATCAACATGTCTGTTTTTGTGCCGAGCCATGTTGGTTCTGTTAGTATGACTGTAGTAAAACTTGAAACAGTGTAATGACACATCTAGCAGTATTCTTCCTACTCAGGGTTTTGGGGTTTTTTGTTTGTTTGTTTGTTTTGGTTTGTTTGGTTTGGTTTTGTTTTTTTTTTTGTTGTTTTGTTTTTTTAGCTATATAAGGTTGTTTGATTTCCAAGTGAATGCTGAGACTGCTTTTTTTTTTTTTTTTCCTTTCTATTCCTGTGAAAAATGAGATTGGGAGCTGGTGGCGCACGCCTTTAATCCCAGCACTCGGGAGGCAGAGTCAGGTGGATCTCTGGGAGTTCGGGGTCAGCCTGGGCTACCAAGTGAGTTCCAGGAAAGGCACAAAGCTACACAGAGAAGCCCTGTCTCGGGGGAAAAAAAAAAAGAGGTTGGGATTCTGATCAGGATCACATTGTGTTTATAGATTGCTTTTGGTAAGATAGCCATTTCTATAATATTGATTCTTCTAATATGCATGCATTTTTATCAGTTTTAAAAGAGTTTTACTGATTATAGCATTTTGGGGGAGTGAGGTTTGAGATAAGGTTTCTCTGTGTAGCCTTGGCTGTCCTGGAACTTGCTCTGTAGACCAGGCTGTCCTGGAACTCAGAGACCCATCTGTCTCTCCCTCCTGAGTGCTGGGATTAAAGGTGTGCACCACTCCTGCCTGGCTGATTATAGCAATCTTGATTGACAGTGTTTACTTTCAGGGTTTGATATGTATCATTCCATGCTTTCCTAACTTTTGGAGTTGTGGATGAGAGACCTGATGCTATTCTTATATGTTTGCCTTTGTAGATGAGTTGGCCTTTTCCCCTTACAGTTTTTAATATTGTTTGTTTGCTTTGTATTTTTTTTTGGGGGGAGGGGGTTGGGGTAGAGGAGGAGTTACTGGAGATTGAATCAAGGATTTAGTGCGTGCTAAGAAGCTCTCTAGCACTGAGTTATGTCCCCAGTCTTTCTTTATCTTTGTTCTGAGTCTGACTCAGTTACCCATGCAGAGCTTGAGCTCACTCTATAGCCCAGGGTGCCCTCGAGTCCCTTTGCACAGGGCCTGGAACTTTGTATTTTTGACATTTTGTCTATGGATGTCCATTTCTTCTAGATTTGCAGACCTTTGCCCTTAGTTTTATCTCAACTACTTATATCCTATGGATTCTTATGTTTGGTATCTTGATAAAATTAAGGAGTTCTTGAATACCATGATCTTGCTTGTTTGTTTTTCTTATTGGTATTTTTGTGTAACATTTCCTCGACCTTATCCTGCATCCTTGGCATTCTTTCTTTTGCTTGGTCAAGTCTGTGGGGAATGCTTTCCACTGTGGGGTTTTTTTTGGTTATTATTATTATTGTTTTGTTTGTTCATTCAGTTTTTCATTTCTACATTGCTAAAGTTTCCTTGCTGAATTTTTCTTCCATGTTGATTACTGTCATTCGTATTGCTGATTTTCTCATGCATTTTGTTGGCTTTTCCCCACTTCTGACTTTCTTCTCCAGGGCTAAACTGCATTCATTTCTTTGATTGTACTTTCTTTGAAGTCATGGATTACTTTTACTGATAAATAGAATCATTCTTTTTTTGTGGTTTGTTTGCTATTGCCACAAGTTGTTAAAGCACCAGTTAAAACTGCAAGACAGTGTAATATTCAAGGGTTAAACATATGATAATTTCCTGAATGAGAAACGAGGAAGGGGAGCCAAGGAGCGTAGTTACCAGGTGGCTTTTCTGTTGCTCTCGCTTTACTTGGGTGGAAGACACACCGGAAGATGATGACATGTTTTAACACCTGGCTGCTGCATGCACTGCCTATGTGGAAGAACATTTCTCAAGGTACATGTTGTAGCTGGTCCTCTTCAAGGAGTTCCAGAGACTATCTGAATAAATACTTAAAAACAAAACAAAACAAAAAAAAAACACAATTCATTTTCTTTTAACCTTGACTTTCTGTTCAAAGAATTGTTGTTAAACCCTTCATACCTGCTGGAAATGTTTAAAGTGAGCGTGTCCACACTGCTAATTTTATTTAACTATTTACACAACCCAACAGCATGATGATGATCTGAGTAATGACCAGTGGGTTTAGACTGTGGAATATTTGTTTAATGTTGCAGGTCTAAAACACCTGATTGGCCTAAATAAAGAGTTGAATGACCAATAGCTAGACAGGAGAGAGAAATGCATGGGGCTCTCAGGCAGAGAAAATAAATAGGAGGGGAAGAAGAAAGAAGGGAGGAGAGAGAAAAGGAGGAGAAAGGATGCCAGGGCTAGCCACACAGCCACACAGCCAGCAAAGGAATAAGAAGTAAAGTAAGGAGTATAAAATAGAGAAAGGTAAAAGCCCAGAGGCAAAAGGTAGATGGGATAATTTAAGAAAAGCTGGCTAGAAACAAGCCAAGCTAAGGTTGGGCATTCATAAGTAAGAATAAGTCTCTGTGTATTCATTTGGGAGCTCGGTGGCAGGCCCACAAAGAGGCGGTGCAGGGAACTAGCATTCCAGAACTGGGGGCTTGAATGCAGTTCCTGATCACTCACCTCTGACCCAGCTTGAGTTAAGTTATCAGAGCTAGCTAACAAGAAGCCTGACCCATAGGTCATGTAAGTTGCAATTAGTATTAAGCCTCTGAGTGATTATTTTATAAGTGGCTGTGGGACCATGGGGCCTGGAGGGACTTGGAGAAACTTATGGCTACAGACACTAGTTATTGTTGAACCCAGAACTCAACCAGCTGGAAGTTACTATACTTTTTCCTGATCATAACTTTATCCTCTGGCGGCTTTTTAAAAGTGAGTACTCTGGATTATGATTAATGGCCCCTTCATCTATAAATCCATTGAAGGAATTGAGGAACAAGCCTGGTGTGTGTGTCCCTCTTCCACACCAGTCTTTCTGTACATGTCACTTTCTTTCCTGGTTTTCAGGACAAAACCAACAAAGTTGCTATGAGTAGCACAGAAGGGTTAACTAAATGACACATATATAGCTAATCAATGTCAGAGCCATGATTTGACAGTGTGACCCTAGGTTCAAGTGCTCATAAGCACTGTGTTGTTCTTGGTACAGGCTGGACACCTGGGAAGTTCAATGAACACCATCTTCTCCTTTGTATCTTTTCAGTTGAAAACATTTTTTTTCATACAATGTATTTTGATCATGTTTTTCCCTTCCCCAATTCCTCCCACGCCCTCCCCACCTTACTATGCACCCAACATTCCATTCTTTCTCTCTTAAAAACAAAAACAAGAAATACATGCACTGAAAAGCCCACCCCCCACTCAAAACCACAAAAAACGGAAATCAAAATAAATAAGCCAGTAAGAAAAAAAAAAAAAAAAAAAAAAACAGCAAAATGAAACAAAGGTCTACAAAAATGACATAGTTTTGTTGTGTGATATTTTGTTTGTGTTTTGACAAATAAATCTTGCTTGGAGTCAGAGGTTGGACCTAGCCACTAGTTAACCATAGAGGTCTGGAGGACTCTGGAGAGAGGGACGGGAAGTGGTAAGGCAGGGCTGTCCTTTTGGTCAGAGAACAGAAGAGGTAGAAAGTCACTGGTAGCTGCTCCCCTGCTTCTCTGACCTTTCAGGTTTCTACCCCGATATCTGACTCCTGGTTTTTATTGATAAGATTAATTTGATTTACACATCAGAGTTTGTTTTGTGTTGGCCAACTACTCCTGGCAGGGGGTCTGCCTTATGTTTAATGAGACTCCATTAGGGGAGACTAATTTTTTTCTTTGCTAGAAGGTATCAATTACAGATAGTTTCTTGGTTAGGAATGAGACCCCATGTGCACTTTCCCCTGTCAGAGCTGGACCCCCTCTGGTTTGAACCTGTGCAGGCCTTGTGCATGCTGCTGCCACAGTTTCTGAGTCCATAGGTGCACCAGTCCTGGCGTGTCTTGGAAAAGACTGTTTTCTTAGAGTCAGCCATCACCCCTGGTTCCTCCAGTCTTCCCCCTCTTTTTCCATATGGATCCCCCAGCCTCGAGGGGAAGGCTTTGAAGACGGCGTCCCATTTACAATGAGTGCTGCAGGGTCTCACTGCACATAGCCCATTGAAGCACCTATCTTCTTGGGACTAGTCTTCAGCTCCGTTTCTTTTTAGGGGAGCCCCAGCATCACACCCACTGTTAAGTACACTTTGTTTCTATTCTGCTTCCTGGTAGCTAGCAGAAGTCTTTTAGGAAACGCGCACAAGTCCAGTCACCTATGTGAAACAATCACAAGAGCTTCATGATGCTGGAACTAGTATGAGCATCTATAAAATGACCCTCATCAGGAAATGTGAAGAATCACTGTTTTAGGTCCATTACTGTCAGTTGCTTTTGAGAACTAGAAGATGACAGTATTTTCCTGGATAAGGGTTTATTTGAATCTTTCCACTGGTATAAAAAGCCCGGATTATACTGACTTCACCCCAACACCATTCTTAGCGATGAGCACTGTCAGTGTTAATAAAAAGATATGCATGGTGAATGGTGACAGTTTTGAAGTGTCACTAGGAAACATAAGGGAAAAGGCTGCAGATATCATTCATTAATTGAGGATTTAGAACATGTTCATAATACAGAAGTATGTATGATCAGTTCTGATAATATATGCTTTTAAATTGTGTTTCTTAAATAAAGTGTGTTTGGGGGAGTACCACATATTTTGGTTTTCTTTGAATGAAGTTTTGAGTATATTTTAAATCATTCCACAAATATTGAAGACTTATTATGTGCTAAGCACTTGTCTCAGTGCTTACTTCAGTGAGCAGGACAAAGAACCTGTGTTAGCCAGGGTTCTCTAAAGTAACAGAACGTAGAGAATGACTCTCCATACAAATAGAAAATGATTTATTAGAATGACTCACAGGCTGCCATTCAGCTAATCCAACAAGGGAAAGTCTAAGAATCCAGTCGTTGTCCAGTCCACAAGGCTGCATGTCTCAGCCAGTCTATGCCGGAATCCTGGAGAAGTAGGCTCTGATGCCAGTGAAGGAATGGACTTGCTGGGAGGGGGTGACAGCAAGCTTCCTTCTTCCATGTCCTTCCATAGAAGGTGGCACAGACTAAAGGTGGATCTTCCTACCTCAAAGATCCCACTTAGAAGTCTTCTTCCCGCTTCAAGTGATTTAATTAAGAAAATAATCCCTCAGAGGTGTACTCAGTCACCTAGGTTTTAATTAGTTCCAGATGTAGTCAAGTCAACCCAGAACAGCCACCACAGAACCCACCCTGAAAAGAACTGAATTGTAAATTTGGAGCAACTATGCAGCAGTCCTAGTGTGGATTAAGTCATCTTTATGAACAAGAATAATTCGTAAGCCATTAGTGCACCTCCAAATTATGAGACACCTCCATTCTCAAAAGTTCAATCAAGTAATACAACCAAATGTTTGGGGAAATGCTTGCACATAGTCCCAACGTATAGTATGGCCTTCTTTGGGACAATATGAACCTAGACTTGGGAGGACTGGAGATTTTCAAGAAAGCAAATGAGTCATATTCTTACCAAAGACTCATTTGAATGTAGTCTCCAGTGTTTTGGGGGAAAATGCTTTAAATAAATCCTAGTTAATAATGAGTTTTCCCTCTATCCCTGCCCCCAAAAGTAACATTCTAAAAAGGAATCCATCAAAGAGAACTCTTAAAATTGTGATAAGGATGCTGAAGTGTAGCTCTCTACACTGATGGCGTCTGGCAGGGGTGTAGGTGGAGAAGGACTCATTTCCTTAGGGGGCTGCCCACTGGGAGTTTGACCATGCTCCAGTGAGTTTATGAACAACACAAATAGGACATTTTTTATTATTTTTATTTTAGGGGGGGTCAAGGTGCGGCCATGGAAGAACTGGGAAGTGAGTGTGACTGGGGTGTATGATGTGAAATTCTCGAGGAAACATTAAAAATATTATTTTGAAAAAAATAATTGATTTCCCCTTGTATTTGCCATTTTTTGTCATTCTTATAGCTATCAAAGATACCCCCTAAACCTAGGATTCTAGAGGGAGACTAACCTAAAGAGCAAGTGTGGATAAAGGCTTGTCCTGTGTGTCCTTGTTCTCAGTTGGTAAAAGTGTGTGTGTGTGTGTGTGTGTGTGTGTGTGTGTGTGTGTGTGTTTGTGTGTTGAGGAAGGGTTGCAAAGACAAATGCTGCTATTCAAAGTCATATGAGGCTTTTAAAAATGTAGTGTATTAACTTAGTGCTGCAGTAACAATGATGACAAATTCATGACTCACAATAACGGGAATGTATTCTCTCATAGTTCTGGAGGCGAGATGTCTGAAATCAAGATGTGGGCAATACCATGCTCTCTCCAAAGGCTCTGGTGGGGATCCATCCCTTGTGTCTTCCACATGTGGGTATATCCAGCTGTTAACTGGGTCGTGGCTGCTCCATTTCTTTCCCATGTCTCCAACTTCATGCAACCTCCTATTTTCATGTTCTTTACTTTCACAGGACCTTTGTCACCATATTTAGGGTCCTCCCAGATAGTCCAGGATGGTCTTGTCACAATATTCTTGTATTCGCAAACACCATTTCCCAAACAAAGTCACATTTACAAGTCAAAAATCCACCAACCAATCCATTCAAAATTATGAGGGAGGGGGATCCATTAAAGCTAAAAGTGAATCATGCTGAATCAGGTGAAGTGTTTGAAGTGCCCTCTCCTCTCCAGGATTTACTGTTCTTATCTGAGAAGTGGATGTTGCTCTAGATTTAATTCTACTCCTGGTTCTGTGACCTAGTTCTTCAATTATTGGTCCTCATTTTGGCTTAATCCCTGGAAAAACTCTGGATATGATGTGGAGCATCCCCCAGAGAAGGCTGCTCAGACATGGGTTTAAGTCAAAAGAAAGTCTTTACAAGCCATCAACTACGCTGGGTGTTCAGGATCTCGGTGTAGCCCCGAGCCTTTCTCAGGGTGAGCTTTTAAGCACAAAAACCATGTTCTGGGTTGACATACTTTAGTCAACAAGAACAGTTAGCCAGAAACAGAACTACAGAAGCCAAAAAGCAAGGTTAGTACATTTAGAGACTTTCCCATACTATAGACTTTTCCCAACACAATGGACTTTGATGGATTAGACTCTGTTTTAGTTTGGCAGGGTGCTGTCTATATGCTGAGTTTTACAGCCTGAGTGGCACTTCCATGATGAAGTCAGTTGTGCTAAGGTCTTGGGGCATACTAAGTCTGGGGCCCTATTACAGATGTATCCCTGCATAAATGCCTGACTCTACTAATGCATCTGGTCCCTCCTCCTGTGCTCAGCATGTCTTCTTCCTCACTGACCAGCCTTGTTACCAATAGGATGCATCACAGTATTCACTTGGCTGCTCCTGGTTGTTTGAAGACATAACCCAGTGAAAATTCCCAGAAACCAATACCCTCCCACACCCCCTATGGTACCCTAATAATAATGTACAACCCTAGATTTGTCTTGGAGCTTCTCCCCCACAACACTGGCAGTGTCAGGACGTGTTCCTGGGGCCTCTGTAGCCCATGACTTCCTTGTTTCCTAGGGCTCTTTTCACACTGAAGGATTGATTTTGAGTGCTGGGGACTTAGGATAGCCTTTAAATAGTTGCATTTCAGTTATGGCTTCAGACAGACTCACTTGCTTTTGGTCTAAATTCAGTATTTCCTTTCTTTGTTTATTTTTTGCTCTCTGGGTGATAGTCTCTTTTTTTTCTCCTTAGAGAACAAACCAGTTATAATTTTTAATTTTTAATTTGTTAATACATCTTATTACCTGTTATTCTCTGTTTTCTTGATCATTTGGTGAGAACTTTGTTGGCTACTCCTAGGGTATGGGACTATCATTTTCTTTGAGGGTGAAAAGTAAATATAGAAACAAGCCTGGCATTTGGCTACAGCTTTGGCACTAGACTCCTGAACACTGACTGTATCATGTGACTTTGACTGTCTCACATCCTGACCTTTCCCACACCAGAAGGAGTCCCAGAGTTCACATGTCAATCACTGCAGCCTTCGCTCCTTAAAGACATGGAACAGCTGTAAAGACAAATGTTATACACGTTGTTGCTCAAATATTTAAGTTTATAATCTGCCTTTGTAACTACTGCTTTAGTTAAAAGGACCTCTCATAACTAAGGACATATGAAAATGTCAATTTGATGAACACATCAAAGTAGTACTGGAATAAAATGAAAGGTTTTTTGATTTTGTTTTGCAGAGTGTGTTAGTATCCAAACTATATATTTACTTCTTATGAACTGGACTTCCAGGTGTGGCAGCTTATTTTGTTAGAGTTTCTGCTTGGTAATAAAGTGCTCCTAAACTCAAACTTCATCCTGCTGCTAAGTGGTTTATGTAGTATGTTGTCCTTGCCTTGCCTAACCCTCTGGGCTTGGAAAATATAAAAGAAAATATATAATCAGATGAGTCCATAATAGCAACTTTCCTTCCAGGGCCCATGTTTATTTTCTAATAAAGCACTCATAAGGCAGGGTATCAGTACTAACACTACCTGTTCTGAGGTGGATCCAGAAGGATCAAAAGGTGAGGGTCATCCTTGAACATATCTAGTTCAAGGACAGCATGAGATATATGAGAAACTATCTCAGCACAGTGTCTCCTCTACACTCCCTGCTCTTCCCTTGACTCCTCAATTTCCCAAACAAGGGTTTAGCTATGGCCACCACACAGTAGTGCTGTCCTCAGAACCAAATGTGTGCAGAATTCAAAGATTTTTTTTTCCTGTTAGTTTTTTCAGTTTCAGCCAAAAATTTTACTGGTTGATACCCCCAAAGCAAAAATTAGAAAATAGCAACCTACTGTAAAAAAAAAGTTCAGAACTAAAACATTCTTGATCACCTTCCATATTTGTACAAAATGTGCCTTTACCTGGGTACATCATCAGAGAGACTGACAGATGGGAAAAGCCCATGAAAGACACCTGGCATCAGCACTGGCTCCCACCTTGGCTGTACTTTCCTCTTGGCAAGGAAGTCTTTTGTAACCACTCTTTTTTTTTTTTTTTCTTTTTGGTTTTTTTGAGACAGGGTTTCTCTGTGTAGTTTTGTGGCTGTCCTGGAACTCACTCTGTAGCCCAGGCTGACCTCAAACTCACAGAGATCCGCCTGCCTCTGACTCCCGAGTGCTGGGATTAAAGGTGTGCGCCACCACCGCCCAGTGCCTGTAGCCCCTCTTGTTGATAGAAATCCATTGCAAATTCTTGCCTTTTTTTTTTCTCTCTGAGGCAGGTTCTCATCATGCGGTGTTGGATGGCCTGGGACTGCAGGTATGGACTGTGTGGCCTTGGTTTGCAATTTTTAATAGCAACATATTTAAAGACTTCTTTTTCTCTTGCCATTTCGGTTATCCCTTTAAAATCACAGACTTGAAAGAGTATCCCCTAACTGTGATTAAAAGCAGTGACTATTAAAGAATATATGATAAAATATTATTTAAAAAATTTTGAGCATTTACTCATTCATTATCAGAGTATCCAGTTCATTCAAATTGAAAAGGGTATAGTGTTGGGGTTACAGACTTAGATATTTAAGAAGTCGAGTCTCAAGTTCTGTTGGTGTCTAAAACAAGTAACAGAAGACTTAGCTGTTTTAACAGCTGACCTCGTTGTCACAGATCCTGTTGAGACCCAAGATTCGCATCTTAAACAGAATACATTTCCAAGAGAGCTGGCCAAGGACGTGTTGAGGTGTGAGAGGGTGGGATGCTGATGAAGGCACAGAAAATCCCAAGAAGTTTGGGTGTCGTTCCATTTAACAACAAGCAGGCTAGGGACCTACTGACCTCATGGTGATCATATCAGGATGCTTCTGTGGGCCTGCGGCAGGAAACTGTCATTGGAAGCTGACATCCATGGGTTCAGGATGCTAAGCAAGCATTTACACCTGTAGCTTCTGGACAGGCCTAAGGCTGGGGCCATACAACGGAGGTCTTTCTTGCCAAACAGGAGTTCTTTAGCAAAGACTGTTTTAGGAAAAGAGTTTTTTAATTCCTCTTCAGGGAGCATTAGAAAGACCATCACATTGCCTCTATTTTTCTAATCAGCCAGGCCATTAATTCTCTCCTCCCCTTGTCAGCTAGAAAGAGATTTCACTCTGCATTTTCCATTAAAAAACAAACAAACAAACAAACAAAAACAAAAACAAAAACCTTGCCAGCACTAGCTGGGTAGTGGATACACAGCTTCAGTTTCTGATTAAAACCTCAAAGGAATGCTACATGGGCACACAGACAGGCACACCCTTTTCATGGTTCTCTGCTGTGTCTAATATGCCTAACAGGCTGGCCAACTTCTGACAATTAACATTAATGATGAGAAAGGGTAACTTTGGTAGACTCCTCATCATTTGTATCTTTTCTCTAGGCAAAATGACCCTCAGCACTCTCTTTTGAAAATTCAGCCAACATACTGATCCTCTTGACAAACTCCACTGCCAGCTTTATGGTTCTGCCAACTTCTATGGTAAACACTGGGGCAAAGTCCCATGGGTAGGGGAGGAGAATGCCCCATGAGTCTCCCAGAAAGCTAAGGTACCCTGGTAGCCTGGAGGCATCTCTCATGAAGGGATTGTGTGAGAAACGGTTCTGAGGTTGCCCTTGGTATCCTCATCTGTTCTTCCCACCCCAAAGTCAGAGTTCATCAAGTCCTCGATGCTCAAGTAAAGTTTACTCTTCCTCCTCCTCCTCTGATTGTTCCACCTCCTCCTCTCATTGTTCCTCCTCCTCCTCTCATTGTTCCTCCTCCTCCTCTCATTGTTCCTCCTCCTCCTCTGATTGTTCCTCCTCCTCCTCTCATTGTTCCTCCTCCTCCTCTCATTGTTCCTCCTCCTCCTCTCATTGTTCCCCCTCCTCCTCTCATTGTTCCTCCTCCTCCTCTCATTGTTCCTCCTCCTCTCATTGTTCCTCCTCCTCCTCCTCCTCCTCTCATTGTTCCCCCTCTTCTCATTGTTCCTCCTCCTCTCATTGTTCCCCCTCCTCCTCTCATTGTTCCCCCTCTTCTCATTGTTCCTCCTCCTCTCATTGTTCCCCCTCCTCCTCTCATTGTTCCCCCTCCTCCTCTCATTGTTCCTCCTCCTCTCATTGTTCCTCCTCCTCCTCCTCCTCTCATTGTTCCCCCTCCTCTTCTCATTGTTCCTCCTCCTCTCATTGTTCCCCCTCCTCCTCTCATTGTTCCCCCTCTTCTCATTGTTCCTCCTCCTCTCATTGTTCCCCCTCCTCCTCTCATTGTTTCCCCCTCCTCCTCTCATTGTTCCCCCTCCTCCTCTCATTGTTCCCCCTCCTCCTCTCATTGTTCCTCCTCCTCCTCTCATTGTTCCCCCTCTTCTCATTGTTCCTCCTCCTCTCATTGTTCCCCCTCCTCCTCTCATTGTTCCTCCTCCTCCTCCTCTCATTGTTCCCCCTCCTCCTCTCATTGTTCCCCCTCTTCTCATTGTTCCTCCTCCTCTCATTGTTCCCCCTCCTCCTCTCATTGTTCCTCCTCCTCCTCTCATTGTTCCCCCTCCTCCTCTCATTGTTCCTCCTCCTCCTCTCATTGTTCCCCCTCCTCCTCTCATTGTTCCTCCTCCTCCTCTCATTGTTCCTCCTCCTCCTCCTCTCATTGTTCCTCCTCCTCCTCCTCTCATTGTTCCTCCTCCTCCTCTCATTGTTCCTCCTCCTCCTCTCATTGTTCCCCCTCCTCCTCTCATTGTTCCTCCTCCTCCTCTCATTGTTCCCCCTCTTCTCATTGTTCCTCCTCCTCTCATAGTTCCCCCTCCTCCTCTCATTGTTCCTCCTCCTCCTCTCATTGTTCCTCCTCCTCTCATTGTTCCCCCTCCTCCTCTCATTGTTCCCCCTCCTCCTCTCATTGTTCCTCCTCCTCCTCTCATTGTTCCCCCTCCTCCTCTCATTGTTCCTCCTCCTCTCATTGTTCCTCCTCCTCTCATTGTTCCTCCTCCTCCTCTCATTGTTCCTCCTCCTCTCATTGTTCCTCCTCCTCCTCCTCTCATTGTTCCTCCTCCTCCTCCTCTCATTGTTCCTCCTCCTCCTCTCATTGTTCCTCCTCCTCCTCTCATTGTTCCCCCTCCTCCTCTCATTGTTCCTCCTCCTCCTCCTCTCATTGTTCCCCCTCTTCTCATTGTTCCTCCTCCTCTCATAGTTCCCCCTCCTCCTCTCATTGTTTCTCCTCCTCCTCTCATTGTTCCTCCTCCTCTCATTGTTCCCCCTCCTCCTCTCATTGTTCCCCCTCCTCCTCTCATTGTTCCTCCTCCTCCTCTCATTGTTCCCCCTCCTCCTCTCATTGTTCCTCCTCCTCTCATTGTTCCTCCTCCTCTCATTGTTCCTCCTCCTCCTCTCATTGTTCCTCCTCCTCTCATTGTTCCTCCTCCTCCTCTCATTGTTCCTCCTCCTCCTCTCATTGTTCCTCCTCCTCCTCTCATTGTTCCCCCTCCTCCTCTCATTGTTCCTCCTCCTCCTCTCATTGTTCCCCCTCCTCTCATTGTTCCCCCTCCTCCTCTCATTGTTCCCCCTCCTCTCATTGTTCCCCCTCCTCCTCTCATTGTTCCTCCTCCTCTCATTGTTCCTCCTCCTCTCATTGTTCCTCCTCCTCCTCTCATTGTTCCCCCTCCTCCTCTCATTGTTCCTCCTCCTCTCATTGTTCCTCCTCCTCCTCTCATTGTTCCTCCTCCTCTCATTGTTCCTCCTCCTCTCATTGTTCCTCCTCCTCTCCATTGTTCTCCCTCCTCTCTCATTGTTCCCCCTCCTCCTCTCATTGTTCCCCCTCCTCCTCTCATTGTTCCTCCTCCTCCTCTCATTGTTCCCCCTCCTCCTCTCATTGTTCCTCCTCCTCCTCTCATTGTTCCTCCTCCTCTCATTGTTCCCCCTCCTCCTCTCATTGTTCCTCCTCCTCCTCTCATTGTTCCTCCTCCTCCTCTCATTGTTCCTCCTCCTCTCATTGTTCCTCCTCCTCCTCTCATTGTTCCCCCTCCTCCTCTCATTGTTCCCCCTCCTCCTCTCATTGTTCCTCCTCCTCCTCATTGTTCCTCCTCCTCTCATTGTTCCCCCTCCTCCTCTCATTGTTCCTCCTCCTCCTCTCATTGTTCCCCCTCTTCTCATTGTTCCCCCTCCTCTCATTGTTCCTCCTCCTCCTCTCATTGTTCCTCCTCCTCTCATTGTTCCTCCTCCTCCTCTCATTGTTCCCCTCCTCCTCTCATTGTTCCCCCTCCTCCTCTCATTGTTCCTCCTCCTCCTCTCATTGTTCCTCCTCCTCTCATTGTTCCTTCTCCTCTCATTGTTCCCCCTCCTCCTCTCATTGTTCCCCCTCCTCCTCTCATTGTTCCTCCTCCTCCTCTCATTGTTCCTCCTCCTCTCATTGTTCCTCCTCCTCCTCTCATTGTTCCCCCTCCTCCTCTCATTGTTCCCCCTCCTCCTCTCATTGTTCCTCCTCCTCCTCTCATTGTTCCTCCTCCTCTCATTGTTCCTCCTCCTCTCATTGTTCCTCCTCCTCCTCTCATTGTTCCTCCTCCTCCTCTCATTGTTCCTCCTCCTCCTCTCATTGTTCCCCCTCCTCCTCTCATTGTTCCTCCTCCTCCTCCTCTCATTGTTCCTCCTCCTCCTCTTCTCATTGTTCCTCCTCCTCCTCTCATTGTTCCTCCTCCTCCTCTCATTGTTCCCCCTCCTCCTCTCATTGTTCCTCCTCCTCCTCCTCTCATTGTTCCCCCTCTTCTCATTGTTCCTCCTCCTCTCATAGTTCCCCCTCCTCCTCTCATTGTTCCTCCTCCTCCTCTCATTGTTCCTCCTCCTCTCATTGTTCCCCCTCCTCCTCTCATTGTTCCCCCTCCTCCTCTCATTGTTCCTCCTCCTCCTCTCATTGTTCCCCCTCCTCTCATTGTTCCCCCTCCTCCTCTCATTGTTCCCCCTCCTCCTCTCATTGTTCCTCCTCCTCTCATTGTTCCCCCTCCTCCTCTCATTGTTCCTCCTCCCAGCCACTCCTCACCTTGTGGTGTTTTGAGACTGGGTCTCATGTATGCCAGGCTCCCCTCAGACCTGCCGTGCAGCTGTGTGTGACCCTGAAACATCTCCTGAAGAAGTGTTGTCATCTTGCGTAGTGTCTTATTTCAGTCTCCCTTTTAATTCGTGCGGCCAAAAACACACCATTGTATCGGAAGTCTCTGTGTCTCTTCCACACCCCATGACACATCCAGCAACTCAAATATAGGTTCTAAATTCCAACCATTGCTTCTCTTTTCTCTCCCCCCTCCCCTTGCCCCCAGCGCTCCTTACTTCCCAATGCCTTAATTATTTTTGCCTTTCTGATTTTGTAATGAATGAAAATCTTGTCATTCTTTGACCCTGAGAAGTAAAAAATTCTTAGTTTTACTTTTACATTAAGAAAGTCAATGCAGGGCAGGCTCAGAGGGCAAAGGACATTTTCTTCTAGGATTGATAACCTGAGTTTGATCCCCGGGACCCACATGTCGGAAGGAGAGAACTGACTCCTACAGATTGTCCTTCGGCATGCGCAAACATACTGTGATACACACACACACACACACACACACACACACACACACACACAATGTAATTTCAAATGTTTTAAATTCAAACAAACATGAATAGAAATGGATTGTTTTCATTGGGCAGATCATCAATTACATTTCTTTTCATAAAAAGTGGTATATCAATTTTCTACCGAAAGTACATTTTTGTGTGTGAAGCATGAACAAAATTGCTCCTGAGCTCTGTAGCTGTCAGAGAAATGAATGGATCTTCTGTTTTGAAATAGCACCTAACAAATATGAGGGCTGGCTATAATTCTCCCGTCGGGCTCCTGTGTGTGAGTCTGCTGTGTCTCAGGCAGCTGGAGTCTCCCTCCAGGACCTGGCGCAAACTGGTTTTCTGCAGCTGAGCTCCAAGCCCTGCTCCTCTAGACTACAGTGTTCTGAGGCACAGCGCTTCAAGACAGTTGCCTTCACCTGCCAAGACAGACATTTAAAATGAACAGGGGCATCCAGTGCATTCACAATGCTGTCACTCATGAAGTTCTGTGGTAGCCACAATGCCTTGCATCTCAATCTTCTTCCTGTCACACAATAGGTGACCTCTTATGTCTGCTTTTCATATACAACAGTTTCAAGTTTGTCTACATGATAGCAGGTATCAGCACACTATTCCCTTGTTTTTGTTATTTATTAAGTGGTGCAATGTTATTCATTAAGCAGTGCTGTTCACCGTGCAAGAAAAACCACGAGGTACAACAAAGCCCACTCTAAGAGTTTATTAAGGGAAGGGGGCAGAAGGGGGTGCTTAGGCCTATGGAATGATCATGCAGGAAGAGAGATGGGAGGGATAGATGGAACTGCTTTTTTATAGGTTCCCCCTGCACCTGCACATGTGGGCTTATGTCGCTACGCCACGCATGTGCATAGATTGCGTAATCACACTGCATGCAGATTATGTAGGACATAAGGCCCTGTATGACTAAGCCTCTTGATTAGCTACTGGACAGCACATGTGTGGTCATGTAGCTGGGGGAGTGGCTAAGAATTCTAACAGTTTTGACTGATTACTATTGAGTTGTATATTTCACCCACAGCTTGCTTATCCAGCCAGCCACTGACAAGTACCTGGATTGTCTCCACCTTTGTTGTGAATGGTGTCGATGTGAACATTTGTGTGGTTGTATTTGCTTGGATACCTGCTTTCTATTTTTTAGGTAGAGTGGAATTGCTTGGTCATGTGGGAATTTTATGTTTGACCTTTCCAGTAACTGTCAAACTAGTTGCCTTCACATGCTCTAGAAAGGGTAACCATAGCATTAATAAAATGAACTTATCTTAGCAAACGAAGCAGAGGTCTTTCTCCATGCAGAGACATGTCTCAAGAGTCAAAAGTCACATAGCTGTTAATATGTTTCATCTCACTGACTTGTGCTCCAGGACAGACGGGATCAAATACAATCTGAACAACACACAGTAGCCACAGTGTCGTCCATGGAATACCACAGTGTCCATGGAATACTGCCGCGGACTGGATCTCAGCTAGACCATCAGACCGAGGGAAAACAGGGTGAAGGTACTCAGGATAAGTGGGCTTCGGCGAATGACAGACAGCCACAGACACGAGAGTATGTTGTGAAGCTGCTGCAAAGAGAAGAAGGCAGAGTGCCAGCCAGCCTCTGCCACCAGATCTGCGTGGTTCCATGTAGCCTGGCACCTTGATTCGGGCAAATTGATGAGGGGTCGCCGGGGGCATAGACCCGAGGGCCGCGAGCCCCCCTTTCCCACGTAACTACCTTATCCAAGGCATTTGTCACACAGGCGACACCGTCATGGGCGTGGCAGTTCCCCCTTTTTTGTTTTTAAGGCGGAAGGCATACAGGTCCTCATGCACACTGCCTAGAGATCTGGTTATTGTCCTGAAGAGACAAGGGAAAATCACGATAACATAAACTACAATTAAGGCAAGAATGCCTATGAAAATAAAATATTGAATCTAATCTAAGGGATTCATGGCCTTAAGGTCTTCTTGTAATCCTTGTGTTAAGACATTCAATGAGCCAGCTTGTATACGAGCTTGGCTCATGGCTGATATGTCCTTTTGAATGGCTTCTAAATCATGAGTAATGGAAGAATCCTTCCATACCCCCAACAAATGATGCTTAACTTTATCCCAATTCTCAGAGGAATTGTAAGGAAGTGGATTCACATAAATAGCCTTGTATTCTTGATGACATCTAGTTTCCATAAGTTTCTTAATATTGGCAACATCTTGTCCTAAGGCTAACAGTACTTCCTCTAATATATTAATCTTTTCCTCTAATTTCTTGTCTATAATTGCTTGTTCAGATAATGCAAAGGAAATATTTTTATTCAAATCATTCACAAATTGAGCTGTATGAATCTCTTGAACCAGGGCGGTGGTAGCAATGGCAAAAGTAGTAATAATAGATATTAATGTTGCTATCCCTAATATCAATGCTGCAACAAATCTTCTCGGCCTTATTAATTCATGAAGCTGTCTAAGTACCTGTAAAGCTGAATTATCATACCAAGTCATGTTATGTAATTGCATGGGCATCATTATAAAAGGTGGTCTTTTTACAATCATCATAATCTGTATTCTTTGTCTTTCCCTTGGTGAAATACAATTAGTGATAATGTATCCAAAGCAAGTTACATGATATGAGTTAGACCCAAGAGTAGAGATATTTACATGTGCAGCAGAACCTAGCAGCAGAGCAAAAGGGTAGGAAATACACGCTCTAACCACAATGGGAGATGAGGTAGTTTCTTTGGGTCTTTTCTGAGACATTGGGCCTGAAGCAGCAACAAGCCGAAACAAGTCTGGATGTTTTTTCATGTTCCCGGAGGGGGTTCTAGCGACCCACACCGGCTCAACATATCCTGGTGAAAACCACCTAGTGATTTTTTCACCATGGCCCACAAATGTGTAATTATTAAACTTATCCTTATGCTTTGAGAGATAATCTTCATATTTCTTCTCTCCAGAAGAGGCGGAAAAATCCCAAATAAGCAATTTAGACAGTAAAGGATTATAGGAGGAAGCTGCGTGAGGAAACCCACAACGCAACCAAGTAGGAAAAGCAGTAATACCATCATCCCAAAATTGATTCTTATCCCGATATTTAGTGATACAGGAATCAAGAGGCATAAAATTGACAGACTTAAAAGTTTCATTCATAGCGGTATGTCCCAGAGTAAGCAATTGAGTCTCCCAGATCCATCTAGGATCTCCTTTATTACTGGTAGAGCTGGGGGCATCAGTTAAAAAGGTTCTGTAGCTGGTGGAGAGACACCCAGGAGGAGCTACTCCTTGCAGGGCGAAGCAAATTGGTAATGAATCTGAGCTTCCTGTAAAGTTTATAACTGAGGAAGCGCTTGCCCTTTCATCTGAATCTTGGAACCCCCCCGATGATTTCTGTCTGATTGCTCAATACCTTATAAGTCTCATCATCCAACCACCCCGCTACATGTAGAAGGGGAGGACGAGGAACATAAGCCCAATAAGTAGAAGGGCTGGTAGAGGCCGTAGTAGGCCCAACAGCAATCAAAGACAACATGGCTACAAATAGCATTTTTAAAGGAGGGTTAGAACATTGTTGTGAGGCAAGTGCTTTTGCATCATTTGCCAGATGTTTCAGCTGGGTCCATGTTGGAAGCTTCTGTAGCTTTAGAGTCAGTTTCTTCATTTCCTGAGTCAGCTGGGCTGTCGCTAACTTCTCTTTTCGCTTTTGTAGTTTTCTGTGGCGCCGGCCTGATGAGTCGGTCTGGGACCCACATGGGTGATTCTGCATCCTGTGGAAAGATATAAGCATACCCTCGCCCCGAAGTTATCAGAGGGTCGGGTCCTTTCCAGGATCCCAAAAGCAAGTCTCTCCACAGAACTCGTGGCAATGGTGATGCCATCTCTTTTACTGCCCAATGCTTAAGAGCAGAGGAATTATTATTTGAGTCCATGTTCAAATGATTTAATACAAATAGAGAATGACTTAAAACATGACGGGGGGACATATATGAGTTAGCATTTTGTAATCTTTTTACTTGTAATTTTAATGTCTGATGAGTTTTTTTTTTTTTATGATGGCCTGCCCCTGGGGGTTATAGGGAATCCCTGTCGTGTGACTAATTCCCCATTGCGCTAAAAATACCTCAAAAGGTTTTGAGGTGTAGGCAGGTCCGTTGTCAGTTTTGATATGTATGGGTTTCCCCATGATCATGAAACATTGTACCAGATGCTGAATCATATCTTTTACTGTTTCTTCTGATCTGGCAGACGCGTGGACAAAATGAGAAAACGTATCCATTGTTACATGAACATACTTCATCTTCCCAAAGGAAGGAATATGGGTTACGTCCATCTGCCATAATGCAAGAGGCTTCAATCCCCTAGGATTAACTCCCATTTTTAGATTCTGATTTTGTGGAGGGCAATGAGCGCACTCCTTAACTGTATGTCTAGCTTGCTCTCTAGTTATCTGAAAAGCTTGCTTTAATGCATTAGCATTCTGATGATGCAGAGCATGACTTTCTTGTGCCTCCTGTACTGTAAGGAGATTAATTCTAGTTAATAAGTCAGCCATGCAATTACCATGGCTCAGGGGTCCTGGTAACCCTGTATGGCCCCTAATATGTCCTATGAAAAGTTTCTCTGTCGTTTGCCATAACAGAGCTTGCAGTTCCTTAAGCAGAGGCTTAATAGTAGAAGAACCTGTTAAACTCACTGTTTTTATGGCGGAAAATAAATTAACCATATATTTTGAGTCTGTATAAAGGTTAAGGGTGTGGGGAAAATGTCTAAGTGTAAGCAGAACTGTACGTATTTTTGCTTGTTGAGCTGTTGTCTGCGGTACAATTTTTATTAAAGGTTCTTTTCCTTCTGAGTATACCGCAGATCTCCCACTTGCTGACCCATCTGTAAAAACCATAATACCCTCTGCTAGGGGTTGAGAGACACATATCTTTGGAAATATAAGAGGAACTTCTTTTATGAATTTAATAAGAGGGTCTTTGGGGTAATGAAAGGTGATTTGTCCTAGGTATCCCATTAAGGAGAGACATCAATCTTCTGATTTTTGTAGTAAGAGTTCCAATTGTTCTTTAGTATATGGTATAATTACAAAGGCCGGTTCCTTGTCAAACAATTCTCTAGACCTAATTCTGCCCTTATATATAAGTTGTGCACAAAGGGAGGGATAAGATGTAAGTACCTTCTTATGTGTGTGTGGAAGATGTAACCATTCCAATACATCTTCCTGCCATAGGCAAGCTGTTGGAGTATAATCTGTGGCAAAACTAATTAAATACCATGGAGCCAAATAGTCTATTTGATGTACTTTAGCTCTTTCTAAAGCCTGTTCTATATGTTTTAAAGCCTGTAAGGCTTCAGGAGTTAAGTGTCTTATTGACCTTGGGTGAGCTTCTCCATGTAATATTTGATACAGGGGGCTTAATTGTCCTGTTGTGATGTCTAAATATTTTCTTACCCAATTTACATTTCCTAACAATTTTTGAAAATCATTGAGGGTCTTCAATTTATCTACTCTGATAGATGCCTTTTGGGTTGTTATATAATTATCCCCTATCCATTGTCCCAGATAACTAAGTGGCCTATTTTTCTGAATTTTTTCTGGAGCTACGACAAGGCCATAAGCTGTTAAACTACTAATTGTCTCTTTGAGAATTTTTTTTGTTGTATCTTTATTTTCATGAGCCAATAATATATCATCCATATAATGAATGATATATGCAGAGGGAAAAGTTTTTCTTATTGGTAAAAGGGCCATATCCACAAATTTTTGACATAATGAAGGACTGTTCTTCATTCCCTGGGGTAATACTTTCCAATGAAATCGTCTGTAGGGTCTCTTAAAATTAACTGAGGGTATGCTAAAGGCAAATCTAGGGCAATCCTGAGGCTGTAATCTTATTGTAAAAAAGCAGTCTTGTAAATCAATGACTATAATGTGCCAGTCCTTCGGTATGGCCACAGGGGATGGGAGTCCTGGTTGTAGGGCCCCCATATCCTCCATTGTAGCATTTACTGCTCTTAAATCTTGTAATAGTCTCCATTTTCCGGATTTCTTTTTGATGACAAATACAGGAGTATTTCATGGGCTATTAGATTCTTCTATATGCCCTTTCTCCAATTGTTCTGATACCAGCTGTTCTAATGCCTGTATTTTTTCTTGTGTCAGGGGCCACTGACTAACCATACAGGCTGATCAGACTTCCACTGTGTAGAGTCTGTATAGAGATCCTTTGCAGTGGCCCCTATGTAAAATGCTGCTCCAGCTCAGAACTTCCTGTCATTAAATGCACATCAAGTGACTCCTTTAAGTCTCTTCCCCATAGGGTAAATGGTAGAGAGGGTAGCACATAAGGTTGTATAAACCCTTCTTTATTGTCTGTTTGCCATTTTAAGAGCTTTGAACTCTGCATTACTCCAGAAGCCATTCCTAATCCCATGAGGGAGGATCCTGTTCTGTGTGTTGGCCAAGAGGAAGGCCAATCCTTTCCTGCTATGCAGGTTCTGTCAGCACCCATGTCCAAGAGTCCTTGGAAACTCTTGCCATCTAGGGTGATTGTCTTAAAGGGTCGTTGCCCTAAATCTTGCATCCAATTGACTCCTTCTATGGAGTCTGAGGAGCCAAACTGTCCTGACCCCCTATGGCTTTTCATAATAGGGTTAGGCATTTTTATGTAGGGGAGTAGAACAACCTGTGCGATTCTCTGTCCCTTGTGTAATTGAATGGTTTCTTTCAAGGGCCTGACCAGCATTTTTATGGTGCCTAAGGTATCTGCATCTAGCACTCCAGGGAGGACTTCAAAGTTGGTAGCAGTATTAGAGCTTCTCCCCAAAATCAGTCCTACCATTTGTGGTGGCAGGGTCCCTGTAATTTTTGTATCTATGACTGTTACCCCATCCCATAGGGACAGGAGCAAGTCCTGAGGACATGATATATCTAATCCAGCACTCTCTGGAGTAGCTCTAGGCAGGATATGGACAGTGAATTCTGGCGCAGCAGGGTTTAACCCTGGTGTTAACTGTACTTTCTTTTGGACATTCCCCTTTTCTTTCTTGGGGCTAAGGGGAAGCCCCGAAGCTAGTTTTTTGTCTGACTGTCAGGCTTAAGGGGGACTCCCCCTTTAGTGAATTTTGACTTACATTCATTTCTCCAGTGCTTCCCTTTTCTACATCGTGAGCAAATGCCAGGAGGAGCTCTTCCTCCTCTATTCTCAGCATTCGGGCATTCCTTTTGTATATGCCCTGGTTTTCCACACTTATAACAGGTCGGGGAGCTATCAGCCCCTCCGCTACTTATTTTTTTAACATAGGCGCTAAACCATTGTCCTTTCATTGCTACAGTGTAGGCCATTCCTTGCACTACAGCTGGTGAGGCATCCATGCATGCTTTTAAAATTGTCCTCCTTAGAGAGGTGTTGCCCCATGCTTACCTTCTGGATTACCTGTGCTTAACCGGTGAGCCTTTACCGGCGGGTCTGCAGAACCCTGACAGGAGCCGATCCCTACTTATGAATAAAAGAGAGAAAGGGGGAGAGAAGTTACCTGTCCTTCAAGTCCCTGTTCGGGCGCCACCTGCCGCGGACTGGATCTCAGCTAGACCACCAGACCAAGGGAAAACAGGGTGAAGGTACTCAGGATAAGTGGGATTCGGCGAATGACAGACAGCCACAGACACGAGAGTATGTTGTGAAGCTGCTGCAAAGAGAAGAAGGCAGAGTGCCAGCCAGCCTCTGCCACCAGATCTGCGTGGTTCCATGTAGCCTGGCACCTTGATTCGGGCAAATTGATGAGGGGTCGCCGGGGGCATAGACCCGAGGGCCGCGAGCCCCCCTTTCCCACGTAACTACCTTATCCAAGGCATTTGTCACGCAGGCGACACCGTCATGGGCGTGGCAGAATACCACAATGTCCATGGAATACCACAGTGTCCACGGAATGCCACAGTGTCCACGGAATGCCACAGTGTCCACGGAATACAACAGTGGTGTCCACGGAATACCACAGTGGTGTCCACAGAGTACCACAGTGTCCACGGAATGCCACAGTGTCCACGGAATACCACAGTGGTGTCCACAGAATACCACAGTGGAGTCCACAGAGTACCACAGTGTACACGGAATGCCACAGTGTCCACGGAATGCCACAGTGTCCACGGAATACCACAGTGGTGTCCACGGAATACCGCAGTGTCCATGGAATACCACAGTGTCCACGGAATACCACAGGGAGATGTTAAATCAGCCCAAAAGTGAATCCACTTAGTTTGTCTTGTTTCTTTTTTCTTTTCTTTTCTTATTTATCCTTCTACTCTTTCTCCCCCTCCTTTTTTCTTCTTAGTCCTTTTGAGCCAGAGTCTCATGTAGCCCAACCTGGCCTTGATCTATAGAGCCTAGGATGACTTTGAACTCCTGATCCTCCTGCCTTCATCATCTGGGTGCTGGAGTTACAGGAGTGTTCTACCAAGCCTAGCTCCCTAACTCTATTGTATTTCTCCTTTTCTTTCTTTCTTTCTTTTCTTTCTTTCTTTTTTTCTTGCTTGCTTGTGTATGTGTACCGCATGTATGCCTGATGCCTGTGGAGGTCAGAGTGGGTGTCAGATCCCCTGGAACTGGAGTTACAGACATTTGTGAGCTGCCATGTGGGTGCTGAGAACTGAACCTGGATCTTCTGCAAGAGCAACAAGTGCTCTTAACCACTGAGCTATAGCTTCAGCCCTGGCTATTTCTTTTAGATGTTTGTTCAGTAGCACAGAATTACTACTTTTGGCCACATTGCTGTATAATTGATCTCAAACCCAGTTATAAGGATAATCCCTTCAAGTGAAGAAGTCAACTCTACTGAGCTTTGTTCTGGGAAAAGCTGAAGAGAAGTCAGGCTTATGCTCAGTCTCAGATTGTCCTGTCATCCTAAGTGTCTACCTGTTAAATGTTTGACTAACTGTGGTGGTTTGAATGTAATTGGCTCCATAGTCTCATAGGGAGTAGCACTGTTAGGAGGCGTGGCCTTGTTGGAGTAGGTGTGGCCTTGTTGGAGTAGGTGTGGTCTTGTTGGAGGAAGTGTGTCACTGTGGAGGCAGGTTTTGAAGTCTCATATATGCTTAAGATACCACCTGGTGTTTGAGACCGCTTCCTATTGCCTACAAGATGTAGGACTCTCAGCTACCTCTTCAGCACTATGTCTGCCTGCACGCTACCATGTCCCCACCATGATGATAATGGACTGAACCTCTGAACTGTAAGTGAGCCATCTCAATGAAATGTTTCCCTTTGTAAGAGTTGCTGTGGATATTGTGTCTCCTCACAGCATTAGAAACCTCCACTAAGACACTAAGTTGACCAAACTCATAATTTAATTGACATGTAGGAAAACATCTGTCTACTTTCCCAGAAACTACTATTTTATCCCTGAGCAAACTGGCATAAAGACTGCTCTAATTTAGCTATCATAGTAGTAGCCTTTCAAAAATTCATGATTCGTGTTCAGTTTTCTTGCTGTTTTCATGGGCCTTGTCACTTAGGGCATTATTTTTGACTTGTATGAGGCCTGAGTGATACACAGCTAACACCCATCATGCAGCGCCAGTAAAAGGCTGTAGGGACAAATACCATGTCCTATAATTACCCACTTGATCAAGTCATGCTGGCTGGCTGTTGTAGGCCCTGGAATGACAGCCACAGCCATGTTAGAAGAGAGTGAATCAGAGTCTAGATCCTTGCCCTTTCCTGGAGTCTTCATTAAGAGTGGTATACTTAAGATGATGTATCCAAATAGCACACCCAGCAAATGAGCTCACCATCATAAATCTTGTCATTCTGTAACTCAGAATTGCAAAGCTATTGCAGTCCAAGTGGTGTGGTTGCCATGGAGCAAGTCCTCAGGGAACCCGAGATAGCCCAGTCCAAGGAGTCACCCCTTGGCTGCTAATGCACTGTGTCCAGAATAGTTCAGCCCTGATCCCTGACATTATGCTGTCCAAGTCACATGCTTTGGGAAAAGATGACTTCAGGTTTAATTAGAAAGTTCAAAGGGGGACAGGGAGGTGGGGTGGCATGAAGCTAGGTAGATGCAATCTTTGATTAGATGGTATATAGGGATAGATTAGGCAGAACTAACTTTTTTTCTTATTTTCTTCCAATTGGAAAAGGTTCAGGGATCATGAATTCCAGTGAAGAAAGCGAGTATTAGGTCTACAGAAATACAAAATGTCTCTGAAGTAGAACTTTTTTTGAAAACTCAATTGTACATAATTAGTTGTAATACATAGTAGAAAGCTGAACACTTTGGAGTTCAAACATACTAAGAAATATTTGGTTCACAGAATAATTTATGTTCAGACTCTAGGCCTTAGGTAGGTGTGTGTGTGTGTGTGTGTGTGTGTGTGTGTGTGTGTGTGTGTGTGGTGTGGTGTGATGTATGCTCACATGTGTGTGGGCATGCGTGCCTGTGTGCAGAAGCCAGAGAAGGATGTCAGGTGTTCTACTCTCTCCATCTTCTTCCCTTGAGACATGGTCTCTCACTGAACCTGGAGTCTTACTGGTAGCCCACAAGCTCTAAAGATTATCCTGTCTCTGTCTACATAGCAGTAGAAGATTTACAGGTGCACACTGGCATGCCTAGACTCACTCTCTCTCTCTCTCTCTCTCTCTCTCTCTCTCTCTCTCTCTCTCGTGATTTGAATTCAGGTCTCTTACCCACTGAGCCCTCTCCTGTTCCAAAACCCTATGATTTCAACTCCCAGGATATAACTTTAAGATACCAGGCTAGTCTGACCCCTGCATTTTAATTAACACTTTCCAAGGATAGAATTTATTCCTTGTATGAGTGGCAGCATTTATTGCTCAGTAATTTATCTCCTTGAGCTGTTGCAAAACATTTATAGGAATGTATCTGATCCAAATTAATAACTTGCAGCCATATTTTTAGATGATGCCTTGAATTACTGCTCATATAAACCAAACCGAGGTTCCCCTTTGCATTAGAGATACCGGGTAATAGTGATATTCTTTCCTTAGGCACATGGGCTCTTCCCTTGCCAGTGTAGAGGGCAAGTTCTTGGTAAACCTTTGAGGCTCATATGACTAATAAGAGTTGATTTGGCTCCTTATAAGATTCCAAGATAGGGACCTTGATATCACATCAACTCTGTGAAGTACCCACGAATTACTCTTGTCTCTAATACATGGGAAATGATTGGCAGGTCTAGCTGAAACCAGTTAGATCTACAGATTCCCACTGAATTATGCCTTCTGACCCCACTAGCAGTTCCAAGGAATTTTGTGGAAGGAGGGCCTGGTTTTTCTTGTAACATTCTCAAAAGATCAGGAATGTGTTTCAGACTCTACCAGTAAATTCTTGCTAATTTGCCAGACACATTTTATCTAACCCTTTAGAACTGACTTCTGTAATCCTTATATACCCAGCTTTTCAGTTTTTGTCAATGTAAAACATCCTTCAGTTTATACTAAAAATGTCACAGCATTCTCTGTTTCTAGCCCTCTCTTGAGTGAAAATTACCTCTCTCAGTGTGCTGCCAACTATGTCTGAAGCGTTACTGGTACGACCTCACTCTAGATCAGACCTGTCCCATGCTCTCCTTCCCTTTGGCCTTCTCAGCCTTTGACACTTAGGAATTCATCCATTCTCTCCACTGATGCTCCCTGTTTTCTACTCCCACTTCATTTTAGGAAAATGAACCTTGGTCCTCTGGTCCTGACAATGCATATGCTTTGGGTGGAGCTAGAATGCAGACAGACACAAAGGCGGTGATGGCTCATGCTGTTAATCCCAGCACTCTGGAGGTAGAGGCAGGCGAGTCTCTGAGTTCAAGGCTAGCCTGGTCTACAGAGTGAGTTAGAGCCAGGGCTATGCAGAGAAACTCTGTCTCCAAAAACCGAAAACAAATAAATAGGGAGAAGGAGGGGAGGAGGAGGAGGAGGAGGAGGAGGAGGAGGAGGAGGAGGAGGAGGAGGAGGAGGAGAAGAAGAAGAAGAAGAAGAAGAAGAAGAAGAAGAAGAAGAAGAAGAAGAAGAAGAAGAAGAAGAAGAAGAAGAAGGAGAAAGGAAGGCAGGAAACGAAAGCGAGAGACACATACCTTCTGGACCTATGGGTTCTCTACCTGGAGTTCCCTATGAAAATGTGCTTGTTTCCTTCTCTGGACTGCTGTTTTCTCTGTTAGCATTCCTGATAAAAAACAGATGATTGAGTAGTTCAGCCCCAGCCTGAGCTTCATTCAGACTTCTCTATACTCCAAAGAATAGCACTAAATGGGTCCTTCAGCCAAAGGGAGACAAAATCCCCACTTCCGTGGGTCATAGTCTCGGTTTATTCCCCACGTGAGGACTGTGCAATGGAAACGTCCACTCTTTATATAGAAAAAGTCTATTTCCCTTCAATCATTCAGCCCAATAGGTTCCCTTTAGTCCCCCAAATACAGCTTCAGAATGGCCTGGCACTGGCCTATTCCGAGAGCTAGTGTTGCTCTCTTCGTCCATGATGTCCACAATGTCTGTCCCACCATTCCAGTTTCAGGGACCACTGTATCTGCTAGTACCCCAGGTTCGGCTCTCAGTCTGTGAAGAGTCACAGTACTCCACATGGACAGTTGACAGGAGTTCACAGTCTGTGGTTGGCAAGCCATGAGCATTGTCTACAGAAACTGGGAAGAGTTCGTGTAGTATCTGGATTAAGTCTGGCATGAGACTGGAGGATTTTCCCACAACCGAGAAACTGGATGCAGTGAGTTTCTGACAGACTATGACCGTTGGAAGATGAGCTCACCCGACACTGTGGAGCAAGAGAGCTGGAGAATAAATATTCAGGGCTCACTCACCTCTATTTCCCACAGCATCCTTCGTCACCACCCACTCAGTGAAAGCAGGGGTGCTGATGCCCAGCCTAAGCATCTCTTGGGGTGAGCAGAGTGGAGGAGGATAGTAAGTCAGTCTGGAGGAACAGAGGCATCTAGCAAAGCTACCCACTGTGAAACTCTACAGTTTTAGTTTTTCTTCTAACTCTATTTCATAAAAGTTTCAGTAATGTGCCACCCAAGGATTCTGCCAATTGATTCTTTCCTCCTGGTTTTAGCTTTAAGCCTGCCTCTGTCCCCTAAGCCATTGGTTTCTCCAAACTCAGGAGCCCCAGTTAACTTTTGCTACTCTGTATTCAGCAGCAACCCCTTCTCTTCAAAACATTTCTTGTACTTCTCTGCTCCTTCTGAATTTCTCTTAGGAACGTGAATGGAGCATTTGGTCCTAGAACCATACATCCTAAGGTAACCATGGAAATAAGCTAGTTCGATGGTGAGAACTTAAGAGTAACAAAATTGAAACAAAGTGTGGGGACGAAACACTTACAGCAAAGGTGACATTTGAAGCAATTTTCATTAGGTCGACAGGATTAGGACGACCATGAACTGAAGGTCAGCAAAGGAGGGGGAGCAACTTCCATCTGTCTTTGGGTGGACAATGGTTAACTTTGACAAAATATAGGCTGAAATATGTAAGGGCAAACACTAGCACTCTAAAGATGGGCCTCAGATTTTGATTTTTACAGTGTTGGAGGTCAAATGTAGGTCTCATGTGTGTTGTTAGGCAAGCACTATTACTGGGCCCCTGCTCCCTGTGTCTTTGCAGTATTTCTTACAGTGTTTTCTTGCTTGCTTTGATGACTCAAATCTTTTAAAACGACATAGAGGAAGAAAAGAATTTTTAAAAATAGCATTATGTAGTAAAAATCAGGAGATAAACAGGGTGTGGCAAATGCATGCCTTTTATCTCAGCCTTCAGGAGGAGGAGGCAGGCTTGAAGGTCAGCCTGGATTACAGAGCAAGGCCCTGGCAGAAGGAACCAAGATCCTGTGTTCTGTCTTTGATTTCTCTCGTTGAACCACTTTGCCTGTGACGTTGTCTAGTGTTTGACTCTTTCCATTTCCACACCTCCCTCATTTCCCTCCGCCTATGCTGATAAGCTGGTTCTAGCACAAGATATCCCGTGCCAGCCTTATCTAAAGCAACTGAAGGGTTGTAAGGCAGACCATCACACCCCTGCTTAGGAACCTGTGGCGGCTTCCTGTGTTGTTTTTTGTATGTGTGTTTGTTTGTTCTTGAGAGATTCTACTATATAATGCCCCCCATAGGTGTTTTCATTAATTCTGAGCTGTATTTTTTATATAAAAAAGCCATTTGAAACATTTCTGCAATCGAGTGCATCTTACAGTAAGCTCATGGCATCTTAGGCTCAGTTCACTGTGGCTATAGGATGCCTCTATTATGGAAACAGGATTTTTCTGCTACCCAAAGATTCATTCTTTCATAACTTCAAACTTATTTTCTCTGTCTTTGTCTCTCTTTCTCTCCCTCCCTCTCTTCTCTCTCTCTTTCTCTCATCTATCTATCTATCTATCTATCTATCTATCTATCTATCTATCTACCTACCTACCTACCTACCTACATATCCATCCATCCATCCATCCATCCATCCATCCATCCATCCATCCTATCATATCATTTCCCCTGCCTCCCTTCCTAACTTGGTCTGTGGAAGTCCAGCCCATGTTTAAGGTACAGCCCAGAGGGCCTGCTTCAAAGAAAGCTTGCTTATCTTTGCTGCTGAGCAGCCAGCCTCTGAGGACTCTGGCAGCTAGCCTCTTACATTTCCCTGTAGTTTAAATGCTTGGATACATGTTTGGCCCTCCCTCTTTAGAGTCCTGAAAATTGCTTGAGGGTGCAACTGAAATTGTGAGTCTATGAAAAAACATAAGTTTGTTTCTCAACACAACTGAAGATATTTTGAACATACTCTTTGTTGGCTGGCTGGCTGGCTGGCTGGCTTACTTTTAAATCTAAGCACTCTTTCTGAGCTCAGGAAGAATCCTGCTCTGAGCTGCCCCCTAGAGGTAGCAAGCGTCTTGGCAATGAGGCAAAGGAAGGCCGCGGAAAGGGAGATGCTGCTGATGCTCCTTTGGGAATGAGGGTGGGGGTTGAAGGGAGTGGCTGTTTGCGGAGGCTTTCCTGGGCTCTGGGAGCAGCCTGGAAAAGGTCAAGCGTGTTGTTTAGACGGCCAGCCCCCTCCACTAGACATGAATCACTGTGAGATCTTGGGACGGTGGGACCAAAAGAACTAATAGCTTCTGCCAGGAACTCCAGACTGGGCTGGAAGTCCAAAACAGGTCTCCACAGGCGCTTATATGGAGGCTTAAATGTGACCAGCCCTTTGGAGGGTGTGGCCTGGAAAAAGGGAGCTACACACGCGCAACGTTGCCTCTAGCAGATTCTTCTTGGCCACAGTGAATGTGGAACACCTTCCACCAGTGATTCACACATAGATCTTTACTGCGGGAACGGGCATCAGCACCCCTCCCGCTTTTTCTTTCTTAGCAAAGTTGTGTGTCCACAGAAAATAAACATCTGTTCAAGTGTCCTCTTGCTATTGCCAGGGCATTCTGGGACTAAACTTTAAATACCTCGTAAATTTGTTGCAGAGTCACCGAGGACATTTTCTGTAAGGGCTACCCAGTTACTAAACTTGATTTTCAGCGCATAATGTCTCCATTGTGATTTGAGATGTTGGAGATTGCCTCCTCAGCCAGCAGTCTGCATCTGCCTGGTACTCAGGACCCCACCTCCTCACCTCTGCGTTCATGCACTGATGATTTGAGGCTCATTTTCGTCACGTGATCTGCACATGTCCTTTGAAAGCTTTTTACAGTGTGATACTCCCTTCACATTTCACAACAAACATCCCCAACAAAGATCACATGTGTTGAGCTTATTCTACCACATAATTAATTTTGTCTTAAAAACACTGTCTTCATTAAATTACCATAAATTTTATTATGGAAAAGGTAGAAAATGTAGAAAATTATAAAGAAACAACTATTTAATTGTAACTGCTTAGAGGTACTATTATTAACATTACAGTAGTTTATGTAGGCTTGCAATTATCTGTCTTTGTATAATAATAATTTTTTAAATGTTTGCTATAGAATGGGGATTAGACTTTTCAACCTATTTTAACTTCGTTGTTAATGTGTATGTGGCATGTGTGGGTATGTGTATGTGTGCTTGCATGTGCGAGAACACGTGTATATCAGTCCACGTGCGTGTGTCTTGTGTTCAACCTGTTTTTAAAGCCTGTTTTTCTCCCATAATAATAAATGATTAACATTTGCTTTTGTTATGTAACAGAGTGGACTCCGACACTAGCTCGTCCGCAGTGCAACCTTGGCTGTCGTTATTTGACTCTTGAGCATGTCCTTTAATTGAAATAATTACTTTACAGATTTCTCATTGGGCGTACTAATGGTTCTATTTCGCACAATTTTGAGTATCCAAGTGGACATTTGCCAAGTACTAACAGCAATGCTAGGCTGAGAGTAAGGGCTTTCGAAGTTTAGTAATGGTGACTATAACTATTACTACATTTCCTTCTACATCTTTTCAATGTGGATGGAGCATTGTCCAAACACTGTTGAATAGTGTTGGCGAAATATGAGAAGCTTCTTTTTGGTCTGTAAACAATAGTGAAATAAACATCTTTTAAAAGTATGCTTTATTGTGTATATTCAACATATGCAATGTGCTATAAAATACACATGTATATAACAAAATGGATTTATATGTACATGTATAATGAATGTATATGTAAATGAACTTAGCATAGTCATCACCTGACAATTACTCATTTCCCTCTCTCATGTTAAGGGAGCTATATCATTTAGTAAAATCTCTGAATATAATACCTTGTTATTGATTATGACTATTCTCCATCCTTCTACCTGTTCGTCTGATAATTCCAAACACCTCCTCTCCATCCTGGTAGTCACCGTCATTCTCTACCTCTACGTGTTTGGCATTTTGTTTTAGATTTCACATATAAGTGAAATATAATTTTTTCCCTTTAGCCAGAGAGACAGCGTGGGTGCTGGAACCCAACTCTTATATTTTTGGTTATGAGCCTAGCCTTTAACGGCTGAGCTATCCCTCCAGCCCCCCCCCTCTTTTTTTAAATGTTTATGTATTTACTATGTACACAGAAGAGGGCACCATATCTCATTACAGATGGTTGTGAGCCACCATGTGGTTGCTGGAAATTGAACTCAGGACCTCTGGAAGAGCAGTCGGTGCTCTAATGTCTGAGCCATCTCTCCAGCCCCAAAACATGATAATTTTTTCTTGCTGTGCTTGGCTTATTTTATTTTGCAAAAATGGAAATGGAAATGGAAATATAACCATATTCTCCAGGTTCATCCACATGGTGGCACCCAGCAGAATCTTCTTTTCTAGGCTGAGTGATATTCCATTGTATAAATTGATCACAGCTTCTTGGTGCACGTATCATTGACAGACGACTAGGTTGTCTCCTCATCCTGGCTATGGTAACTAATGCTGCAATGAAAATAGAGGCACGGACAGGTGTCCATGCTTTCCCCCTGCAGCCGTGAGAGAGTGCACCATAGCATGTAGCACAGGAATACTGAGACGGGAGAGGAAGAAGATGTGTTTTACTTTACTGGCTTTGGTGGGAGCAGCAGAGAGGATGTACTGCCTCATTTTTTGCCTGGAAGGTTGCTAATCAAAATGGTCTATGCTTTCTGGTGCCATGCAACCAAATACCCTCTGGTTCTTTCTAAATTGGGTCCCTAGTGAGCCTGTCTTCAGATTCTGGTCACAGGTATATCTGTAATTCTTCTCCAATACCTCCATGGAGTGACCCTGCCCTGTTGACTTTGCACGAGGGAAGCATTAGTAGGTACATTATGTGTCCCGGAACCACTGTCTCTTCCAGACTGGGGAGGTTGAATGTCCCATTGGAGACAGTCCTTTTCTCTGAGGGTCTTCTTGTCCATCTCCTGGACAGAAGCAGGAGCGCCTTGGGATTCTGGGTCCTGATTACTCACATGCCTGACCTGAAGAGAATGGTGTGCATACATTCTGGTATCTTCCTGCAAATGGAGAGACTTGGATGATGATGTGGCCACATGGAAAACCTTAAGCAACAAACAGCCATGGGCTGGAATCTGCTGCTGTTGACCAGTCATCTGAGAACATCGCTGCTGCATTTATCTGTGTTCTCGCTTTTTATCTTTTGTTCAACTGTTTTCTGTCTTTCGGAACTTGGCTTGTAATTTTTAACCAGTTGGCAGTTGACCTCTTCTCTGGATAATCAGTGTTTCTCTGATTTTTCTTATCTTTAACTTGGATGGGTTAAACTTTGAAAGTCGGTTTGTTATTAGTCTCAGGAAGGCCTTGCTCTCCCCTTTCTCTTCCCACTAATGTTAGCCAACATGCATCTGGTACAGCTCACCCTGGCTCCTATTTAACCGGTCAAATTCTTTCTCACTGCCTTTCCTTTTCTGCCTACTGTGATAGAATACAGCATGGGCGCTCTGATGCTGTGGCACATTTTCAGGACAGAGATGGCATGCTTCCAGAATCAACAGCGTCACAGTCTTGGTTTAGGGTGGACTTCTGAAGTCAAGAATGATTTTTCAGGGCTTAGGAATTGTCTTAGTCAGGATTCCTAGTGCTGTGATAAAACACCATGACCAAAAGCAGGTGGGGAGGAAAGGGTCTATTTCCGTTTACAACTGTCAGGTCACACTCCATTGCTGAGGGAAGTCAGGGCAGGAACTAGAGCAGAGCAGGAACCTGGAGGCAGAAGCGTGTGCAGAAGCTCCAAAGGACGGCTGCTTACTGGCTCGCTTCTCATGGCTTGCTCTACCTGCTTCCTTAGAGCAGCAGGCCCACCTGCCCAGGAGTGTCACCGCCCACAGTGAGCTGGCCCCTCCCACATCAAGCATCAATCAAGAAAATGCACCACAGCTTTGCCCACAAGCCAATCTGGGGTGGGGGGCATTTTCTCAATTGAGGTTCCCTCTTCCAAAATGACTCTAGCTTGTGTCAAGTTGACATAACCAGCCAGTGCAGGAATATAGCTCAGTTGGTACAGTGCTTGCCTAGCATGCATAAAACTCTGGGTTCAATTCCTGGCATTGCATAAACTGGGCCTGATGGCACACATCTGCAACCCCAGAACTCGGGGAAGTGGAGGCAGGAAGCTCAGGTGTGTGAGGTCATTCTTGACAGAATAAATGAGTTTGAGGTTCTATTGGTGTATGTGAGACCCTGTCTCAAAAGGAAGTGATTTTTAAAATTATCTCTCCATTTAAGTAAAAAAGACATGGCTTATAACACTTGAAGGGAAGGGGAGAAGAAAGGAGGCGCACCTACGTCAAGGAAAATCATGGGTGTCTCATGGTGACCACCTGTCCTAAGAACCTACGGTCTTCGGGCTGAGTGTGCCTGTCTTTTCCAATGTTTGTGCTCTTTCTAAAGTGTTGTCAAGTAATGCATATTTCAAGTTGTATTACATCATCAAGCATTGATCTATGCTAAATGGCTTCAGGAAATTCTTCCACTAATCATCTTTCAGAGAATTCCTAAAAAGAACTCTTTCTAAATCATAAAAGTGACATATGTTTATATAAAACTTCAGCCTCTATTACTAAGTTTCTCTGTTAAAATATCTTTGCTGAAAGAGAGGCAGAATGGTGAAGGAATAACATGTGTAGAGAAGAATTAAAAATACACTAAATAAATTAGTATGACGCACCATAAATGAAGCAAAAAGGAATAAATCAAATAGCTCTGGGTTTTCAGAACACTTCATAAGCATCAGGGAACACTCCATTAATCCATAAACGACTTACACAATTGGAAACATTAACATTATAATACTTTTTTCAACTCTTACAGGTCCCTGCACTTGTAGTAGTCACTTTGAGTAGATAAAGAAGCTCCCAAAAGGGCTGGAGAGATGGCTCAGAGGTTAAGAGCACTGGCTGCTCTTCCAGAGGTCCCGAGTTCAATTCCCAGCACCCACAAGGTGACTCACAACCCTCTATAATTTAATATTGTGCTCTCTTCTGGCATATAGGCAGAACACCATATACATAATACATAAATTTTTTAAAAAAGGAACAAAAGCTTCCAAAAATGTTTGAGGTCATTTGCAAGGCTTATCAGTCCCTTGTTCTTATAGTTTCTAATGTTTCTTTTTGTTTTTTGAGTCTCTCTATGCAGCCCTGGTTGTCCTGGGACTCACTATGTAGATCAGGCTGGCTTCAGACTTAAGAGATCTGCCAACCTCTGCCTCTCGAGGGATTAAAGGCTCTGCCTCTGCCTCTGCTGGGATTAAAGGGGTGGGCCACCGTGCTTGATCATTCCAAACATTTCTAAGCCATTCAAAGGTCTCCAAAAATTGTTCCCACATAATTTTCCAAATGTGTTTCTCACAGCCTGTTCTGTAAACTATTCTGACTGGGCCCTTTTATTTCCCAGATAAGGTACTGTACCCCAGGAGCTCTCTGTCCAAACACCACTTTTCTACTTCCTCTTGCCTGCCCAAATCCTCTCTATGAGAGCCTACCTCTGCTCAACTGTCATCACCACTGTTAAATTTTATCTGCCTATTCCTGTCCATACTCAGCATTTAGTTTTGCCTAGGTAGACTATTCAATTATTCCCTGCACCATCAACATGGCATTTTATTACTGCTAACTTGTGCCATCATCAATGTTTCCTTCTTTCCTTTCCTTTTGTTTCCTCCCTCCCTCCCTTCCTTCTTTCTTTCCTTTCTTCCTTTCTTTCTTTCTTCCTTCCTTCCTTCCTTCTTTCCTTCCTTCCTTCCTTCTTTTCTCGCCCCCCCCCCCTCTGTTTCTGTTTATTTCTTTCTTCTCCAACAGATCTATTTTTAGAGGAATGGCCTGGGGTGTCAGGGAAGGCATAGAAGTATAAACTAGAAAATAATGTAAACTGTTTTACTAATTATTTCATAACCACAAACTCGTACAGAGGATGATACAAAAATGTTAGGGAAATTAGTGTATCTTCTTAAGCTATAAGGCATTTATATATTTTTTCTTAGATGTGTTATTTCAAATGAATATTATACCTATACCATTTTATATGTTTAATAATTTAGATTTTTAAAAATCAAATAAGGCCAACCTAGGAAATATTTTGTACATTTCATATTTCTTTTACACGCTAGCTATTCCCAACCTCTGTTTATATTGTTCCTAAGATGCTACTTAACAATAGCAAATAATTCAGCATGGTTTACTCTTGCTATCTGGATTAACTGGTAAGAGTCAGAGAGAAAGGTGGGTAGACAGTAGAAGTAAAGAAAAACCTCATACTGAATTTCTTGGCAAGTGTTTGCTTCTTAAATTTTATAAGGTATTTATCTTACATAATTCAACAAATAAACCTTTGTATTTAATCAATTTAAAATGAGTGTGAAAGTGATTTATGCAGTGACAAAAAGGTTTTCAGCAAGAGTGATTTACACATAAGTCACCCCTTAATAATTGCGGGTGAGTTTTTGTTGCTCTGTGGAGCCATCTTCTGGTCAGTGGTGTATTACAGCTAATGTAAGCTTTTCCCGAGAATCTATAGTAAGACTGTAACGACCATGTACTCCCTCCCTGTAAGTGTATAGCTAGAAATCTGGAGCCCAAATAATATCAGAGGAACAAGCATTTCATTCCAGAAACAAATAATCAGGGTCACTTAAAATAATGAAGAAGAGAATCCCGTCTGGATAAGAGTATGTACTATATATTGCAGAATTGTTTTAATCATCTAACACCTTTTGTTCCTGCTATGGGATGGAAGAAAAACACACATAAGCACACACTTGTGCATTTTATAGTATGTACAAACTTAAAGATATGTATAAATCAATACCTTTCTACTTTTAAAACCTAATTCCAAGAAACTTTGTATCTGCTCTTTGTTCCCGTAGCAACTCGGTCATCATCTCTTCATTAGCATTGCTCTTTCAGATCAAGATGAGCTCCTAGCTGTAACTGTCACCACTCCCTCTTCTGTTTAGATGCTCCCGTGGCCGCAGCCTGTTCAGTGGAAACCTCCCTCTACCATGCCCTTCATCCTTTCAGATTTCTGTCTTTGAGGAGAGACGGCTCAGCAATTGAGAGCACTGGCTGCTCTTCCAGAGGACCCAAGTTTAATTCCCAACACCCCCATATTTAATTATAAGATTATGCCTGAGTGTTGAGTTTTCCCAGTTTGATACAGAGTGTTACAATTAGCCCTCCATATACACAGGTTCTGCACCCATGCATTAAGATAACCTTGAATGGGAAATGCTTGCAGAAGATGCGGCTGTGGCTGTGTTAAACGTGTATTCTGTGTTTGGGCTCTTATTCTCGAAATAATGCAGTATAGAAGCAGTCAAGAGCACTTACAGAATGTTGCTGCTGTCAGTGGTCTACTGTCGGAACACAGTCCAAGAAAGGAATCCTGTGAGGAGAGTTCTGAGTGCTGTGTTTCTCCAAAACACAGACTTGCTTCTCCCCGGTGTAGCAGACAGGAGCGAGTTTACTTCAGATTATTGAGTACAGCTAGCTGTTGTTCTTTGTTCATATGCCTCTATGGAAAAACATGTTTTTGCTGAGTGTGGCCGCCCACTCTGTGTGGCTTTCCTTTGTGATTGGACACCTTACTCACGTGACTCCTCTTAACCCTCAGAGTGTAAATTCTCTGACGCTCTGAACAAAGTCGGCTATTGCATGAGACTTTAGTCAAACCTCATTCATTGACTCCATTCTCCCAGGTCCTACTGCCAGCTAGAGTGGTAAACAGTCTACAGATTATGTAAGTATAAAGAGGGATGTACATATGATATACACAAATACCACACAATTTATAGAAAGGTTTTACTATAATACTCACAAATTTTAGTATTTTCAAGAATGTGCCAGTAGATAGCAAGAAACAGTTGTTGATTCCATATTATTTTCTTGAAGTATATGGATCCCCACCCAGCCCCATCTTTGTCCATATCTTTATGCAATTTTGTTTGCTTTTTGCAACTCTGTAATGGAATTATTATAGGTAAATTTTACATGTATTCATAATTATTACCTTGCAGCTATCTCCCTGGTGTTTTTAACATAGACTGCCAAAATGCACCAACCCTGTTGATTTAGAGGGCCTTGTTTCCTTAGTGTCTTTCATCTCTGGCCTGTACATTAGCTGCTTCCTCTTCCATGGGCTTCCCTGAGCTCTGAGGGGAGGGAGTTGATGGAAGCATCCCATTTGGAGCTGTGTGCTCCAAGGACCCCCTCTTCCTAATGTCTGTCTGTGGGTCTCTGCATTTGTTCCCATCTGCTGCAGGAGCAAGTTTCCTGATAACTGAACACGGCACTGACCCAGGAGTACAGCAGGGTTTTTGTTTGGTTGGTTTTAGGATTTTTTTGTTTTGTTTTTTTTTCCAAGACAGGGTTTCTCTACGTAGCAACTCTGGCTGTTCAGAACTTGCTTTATAGACCAGGCTGGCCTCAGACTCAACAGAGATCTGCCTGTCTCTGTCTCTGCCTCCTGAGTGCTGGGATTAAGGGTGTACACCATCACTGCCTGGCAATTAAGAGTCGTTTTATTGATCTTTTTTTTTGTTGTTGTTGTTGTTGTTGTTGTTTTGGGCCAGTAGTGTTCTAGGTCTCTGAGTTGTCTAGTCTGTGGTTCTTGGTCACCCAAGCAGTGTCAGGTATAGGTTCCATCTCATAGAATGGGCCTTAAGTCAAATCAGACAATTGTTGGCTTCCCCCACAAGTTCTGTGCCACCATTGCCTTAATATATCTTACAGGCAGGACAGCTTATATATCAAAGGTTTTGTGGCTGGCTTGGGGTTTATGTTTCTCTTTTGGTAGCCTGAAAAGTACCTTCCCCCACCAAAGACACCAGAATGAAGGGGTAAGGCTCCATGTAGGCAACAGCTCAACTTCTCTATGTTGAGTTGTGTAGGTGCTGTCCTGGGCAATAGGGCCCCACTGTCATTTTGTGGAAAGCAACCCATTGTCTTGGCAACAGTCTGGGTGTGTTTGGGGATTTCCATGGGACCCTGTTGGCCAATAACTCAATAGAATGCAACTTAGTCCTGGTACTAGAAGCCTTGTTTGGTGACAAGAGGTGGCCAGTTGGGACTTTGTCTCCTCCATTATTAGGCGACCTCATTAGAGTCATCTTCATTTTAGGGAGTTTTCAGGGCACTAGGTTTCCATACCAGGTCTCAGATACCCCTTAATTTCAGATGTCTCTCTCCTCATTCCCTCCCTCAACCCTTCCTCCCCACCCTATCCTGCCTTTTCCTCCCCCAACCCCCAGTCCATCCATAAAATCTGTTCTAGTTCCTCCTCCCAGGGAGATCCATGTGTCTCCCCCCCATGCCCTACTCCCACAGACCCTTCCTCTATCCCTAACTTCTCTGGGCCTACAAATTGTAGGTTAGTTATCATTTATTTAATGGCTATTATCCATATTTGTCTTTCTGGGTCTGGGTTAACTCACTTGGAATAATTTTCTAGTTTCATCCATTTGCCTACAAATTTTATGTTGTCTTTTTTTTTAACAGCAGAGTATATCACATTTTCTTATTTTATTCTTCTGTTGAGAGATATCTAGGTTGTTTCCATTTTCTGGCTATTATGAATAGAGAGCAATTAACATGGTTGATCAAGTGTCCTTGTGGGGAGATGAAGGTTCTTTGGGTATATGCCCACAAGTGGTATAGCTAGATCTTGAGGTAGATCAGTTCCCACCTTTCTGAGGAGTCGCCATATTGATTTCCATTGTGGCTGTACAAGTTTGCATTCCACCAGCAGTGGATGAAGGTTCCCCTTATTCTACTTCCTCACACATGAGTCGTCACTTGTGTTCTTGATCTTAGCCATTTTGACAGGTGTGAGATGGGATCTTAAAGTAATTTTGATTTGTATTTCTCTGATGACTAAAGATTTGAACATTTCTTTAAGTGTTTCTCAGGCGTTTGAGATTCCTCTTGAGAATTCTCTGTTTAGATCTATACTCCATTTTTTAATTGGATTATTTGGAGGTTTTTTGATATCTAGTTTCTTGAGTTATTAAGGCTCTGAAGTACAATTTGAAGTTGGGAATAGTGATACTATTCCAGTTGTTCTTTTATTATTCAGTATTATTTTAGCTGTCTTGGTTTGTGTGTGTGTGTGTGTGTGTGTGTGTGTGTGTGTGTGTGTGTGTATGTGTTTCCATAAAAAGCTAGAAATTGTTCTTTCAGTATCTGTAAATAATTGTGTTGGAATTTTGATGGGGATTATGTTAAATCTGTAGATTGCTTTTGGTGGCATGTCCATTTTTACTATGTTGATCTTATGATCCATGAGCATGGGAGATCCTTCCATCTTCTGATATCATCTTTAACTTCTCTCTTCAATGTCCTCAAGTTTCTATCATACAAGTCTTTCACTGGCTTGGTTAGTTACCCCCAAGACATTTTGTGTTGTTTAAAATGATTGTGAAATGTGATGTTTCCCTGATTTCTTTCTCAGTCTGTTTGTCATTTGTATAAAGGAGGGCTACTGATTTTTGTGAGTTAATCCAGCTACTTTGCTGAAAGTATTTATCAGATGTAGTAGTTTCCCAATGAAAATACCATTGTGTGTGTATCTTGGTAAAACAAGGGCCTTTTTCCCATGTGGGGAAAGCACACCTTTCATGTCACATCAGACATATATGAAGGGCTGCTGTTCACTTTATGCCCTCCCCTTAATTCCTCTACCATGTCGACTTTCTTGATGAGTGACAGTGCAGTCAGTGGGGCTGTTCATCTTGGAATCTAGTGGCCAACAAGACTTTGTCCTCTCAACAAGAGTGGTACCTATTCGGAAACTCTGAAAGTTAAGAATTCTGTTCAGTGCTCATGGAGAGAGATAGCACTCATGTATATCTGCCACAGGGATAAAACCACCCAAGAATGTCTTCACAACTCTGCATCGTCTGCACTCTCTAGACAAAAAGTTCCAGCAACCTGGGTTTAAAGGATGCTTGAGTGACAGCACGCTTAGGAAGTTAGACACACGGTCCTGCTCTGGAGAGAATGCAACACTCTGGAGCTATTTACCTCTCACTGCTGAGGTATTTCCTTATACACTAGTGTTCTCTCCCTCTCTCTCCCTCTCTCTCCTGTCTGTCTATCTTCCTGGATGGATAAAAAGTTATTCCAGAAGCCCTACACAAGTACCTAGTTTTACATATGTACACACAGTAAAGTATTACTCTTCAATCTTTTAAAAAAGCCTTGTGTAGTATAAACTTTCATAACTGTTTTTAAAATGATCAAGCTAAAGAGAGGTTTGCCTAAGGCAAATCTGATATGTGGCAGAGCTGGATTTTAAATCTAGGTCTTTTCCTCCTTTCTCCGGGCTTCTTTACAGCTTCCTGGTTTCTGTGGACATTCCAAGTTAAACACATAAAGTTAGAATTTCAGTGCTCTGATCCACACATGAGAGAGAACATGTGGTATTTGTCTTTCTGGGCCTGGGTTATCTCAATATATTTTCCTATTCCATATGTTTTTCTGAAAATTTTATCATTTTATTTTTTTTTTACAGTTGAATCACATTCGTGTAAATGTACCACATTTTCATTATCTAAAATCATCAGTTGATGGACATCTAGGCTGCTTCCTTTTCCTATCTATTATGAATAGAACAGCAAAGAACATGGATGTGCAAAAATCTCTGTAGTATGCTGTAGACATTTTTGGGTATATGCCCAGGAGTGGTAGAGCTGGCTCATATGGTAGCTTTATTTTTAGGTTTCTTTTTTTTTTTTTATGGCATGTCAAGACATTTCTATAATGGCTTCACAATTTAACACACTCGCTAAAAAATGAATAAGGGCTTCCTTTTCCCCCATCCCTTCTCACATGGATGAGATGGAATCTCAAAGTGGTTTTAATCTCCATTTCCCTACTGGCCAAGGATATTGAGCACTTTAAAAATGTTGGTAAGTCAGTTGTATCTCTTCTTTTGAGAACGCTGTGTCCAGTTGTACAGGCCATATTTCCACTGGGTTGTTTGTTTCCTTGAGATTTAACGTTTTATGGTTTTATTAGTGCTTTGAACGTTTTCCTATAATGACATGTTTTGATCATATTCTCTTACTCTCCCCCAATTCATTCCAGATGCACTTCCACCTCCCCTACCCACTCAAAAACCATCAAGACCAATCTCCGATTCCCAGATGTTCTTGGATGTGTGGTCTTCCACTGGAGAGCGGTTGACTTACCAGGTTTTGTCCTCTTGGAGAAACTGCCCCCCACCACCTCCCAGCAGCTAAAAATTGCCAACAGCTTCATGGCTAGGAGGGGGAATTTGTGCCCAACTCTCATCTCCATGCTGAGATTTGGTCTGGTCTGGTCTTGCTCGGGTATTGTACACGCAGTCACTGCTTCTGTGAATTCTGTGTATAGCCGCCCTGCTGTATCCAGAAGACACTGTCTCCTTGGAGACGGCTACCACTTTTGCCTCTTATACTCACTCTGTTTCCTCTGCCACAACGAACCTGGAACCTCAGGAGGAAGGGATGTTGCACATACGTTCCATTTAGGGCTGAGAATTCTGCAGTCTCTTATTTTCTGCACCTTGACCAGTTGTAGATCTCAGTGTTAATCACCGTATACCACAAATATAAGCTTTTCAAATAAGGGTTGAGAGATTATTGATCTGAAGAGTGGGTGTTGGCAGGAGTCTCAGGCAGGTTGAGATATATATATAATATATATGTGTCTTATATATACAATATGTTGTATATAATGTATAATAAATACACATTATATTATATAATATGTATTCTATATCCTTACATGTATAATACATATATGTATATATATATATATATATATTTCTTTGTATATTCTAGACACTAATCCTCTATCGGAGATACAGCTGGCAAGGATTTCCTCCAACTTATGAGATACAGAAGCTTGGTAATGTCATGAGGTCTCATTTGTCTATTACTGGCCTTACTTCCTGAGTAACCACAGTCCTACTCAGAAAGTCCTTACCTATGATAGACACTGAAATCTATTCCTTACGTTTTCCTTTTGAAGGTTCAGGTTGTTGTAGATCTGTGATCTATTTGGAGTTGATTTTTGTACAGAGTGAGAGATAAGGATCTAGTGTATTCTTCTATGTATAGACATCATTTCCCTAACACTGTTGGAAATACTGCCTTTTTCTTCAGTATTTATTTTTGATGCCTTGGTCAAAATCTAGTATCTGTAGTTGTGTGGACTTATACATGGGTCTTCATTCTGTGAAACCAGTCTCCATGTTCTTTTTTTGTACCAATGCTACTGTTTTTATTCACCATGGCTCTTAAAATCAGACATTACAATTCTCCCAGCATTTTTCTATCTGCTCAGGATTGTTTTGGCTACCTGCAGTGTTTTGTACTTTCAGATGCATTTTAGGATTTTTTTTATTTCTGAGATTTTTATTGGTGTGCATTGAGTCTGCCGAGTGCTTTTGACAGGGTGGCCAGTTTCACAATATTAATTATTCCAATCCATGAGTGTTCGCTCTATCTCCCCACATGGTCCTCAGTTTCTCTTTTCCTAAAGTATTTAATACTAGCTGTGCACTGTTTGTATCTAATACTTACTACCTTGCAACAGACTTGTGGACCAGAGGGAGGCCCGCTTGGCCTCTATACGCCTGTGTCTCTGTATTTAACACGAGAGGATTAAATTACATAACCAATAGCCGGAAATTCTATATTTTAAGAGTATGTGCTTCCTTTCCTGCCTTCTCCAGAGTCTCCCTGGAGACCCGTTCCCTTGCCAAGCGTTCTGTCAAGTATTCCTGCACTCAACTAACACCCCTTGCTTTTACATTTTTGTTCAGGTGATGTTTTCCATCTAGACGCTCCCTTCTGGTTTCCACTCATTAAGGTCCTGCTCACATATCAAGGGATGGGACTCACAAAGCAAGCCTTGGTGGCTTCTTGCCTCGCAGCACCCACTGTCTGCAGCTTCTGCTGGCCTGGTAGCGCATTTGGCACCTATCACTTCACCCCATATCGTCATCACTGTGTATTTATCTTCATAGCATTGGGCATTTGAATGTGTGCTCAGGTTAGCAATAGAAAGTTGTAACAGAAGTTGGGTATGGTGGTATATACTTTAATCACAGGGCTTATGAGGCAGAGGCAGGCAGATCTCTATGAGCTGAAGGACAGCCTGGTCTACAAAGCCAGTTCCAGGACAGCCAGGGCAGGTGAGGCCTTGTCTCAAACAAACAAAAGTTGTAACAGAGATAAGATTAGTGTTTCTTTGTATGTATTAAAGATGAATAATAACAAGAACGTTGTCGTATTTAAACCCCAGGATATAGACAATAAATATCATCATTCTGCCATTATTTTGACAAACACATTAAAGTCTCACTTTTTGTTGTGTACTGTAGTAGATGCTGGGAAAATAGTCATGGACAGATCAGTGTGGTTCTAGCCTTCAAAAAGTTCGCAGTCAAACGGGTGAGGGGACAGACATACAGAGCATCCATTGTAGAAGACATCCATAGTCTCAGATCACTGGGAGGTGAGGGGACAGACATACAGACTATCCACTGCAGAAGACATCCATAGTCTCAGATCACTGGGAGGTGAGGGGACAGACATACAGACTGTCCACTGTGGAAGGCATCCATAGTCTCAGATCACTGGGAGGTGAGGGGACAGACATACAGACTATCCACTGCAGAAGACATCCATAGTCTCAGATCACTGGGAGGTGAGGGGACAGACATACAGAGCATCCATTGTAGAAGACATCCATAGTCTCAGATCACTGGGAGGTGAGGGGACAGACATACAGAGTGTCCACTGTGGAAGACATCCATAGTTAGTTTTGGATCCCTGGGAGTTCTGCCTTGAGAGCACCTGCGACTACTTACTGGCTCTGGCTCTGAACTCTTGGATTCTCTTTGGAAAGACTGTGTGGAAAGAAGCCAACAGCTCCAAAGGAATGGATGTTTGGTTTCAGTAGTCTGCAGGGAAGCAGATATTTCAGCAATCACTTGAGTGAACACGGAAGTAAACTTTCATTGGTTAGCTTCAGATGACACCTTCCAGATAACACTTTGATTGCTACCTCATCCTGGAGCAGAAACAGGCTCACAGAAAACCTGAAATAACCAGATGTGGTGGGTAGGTCTGTAATCAAATCCTAGAACTCAGAAGATCAAGACAGAACATCAGGAGTTCAAGGCCATCCTCAGCTACATAGTGAGTTTGAAACCATATTGCCCCCCACAGCACAAAACAAAAACAAAACAAAACAAAAACCCAAAAAAGAAAAAAAACGGAGATATAAAGATATATGTTGTTTTAAGCCACTAAGTTTTCAGGGCATTTGTTATACAGTAGATAACCTATATACAAATGTACATAAAACTACAGATAATATGAAAAGCTATGAATAAAAAGATGAAATGGGGGCTGTGGTGGCACATGCCTTTAATTCAAGCACTTGGGAGGGAGAGCCAGGTGGATCTCTGTGAGTTCGAGGCCAGCCTGGTCTACAAAGCAAGTTCCAGGACAGGCTCCAAAACTACACAGAGACACCCTGTCTTGAAAAACCAAAAAAAAAAAAAGATGAAATGAAAGATTGTAATTTTGTTTCATAATTTAACTCTAGATTTAGGCCTCCCTCTATATTTTTATGTCAACTTCATACAATCTAGAATCTTTGGAGAGGAGGGATCCTCAGTTGAGAAAATAGTTTTATAAGATTGGCCTGTAGGCAAGCAAGCCTGTAGGGCATTTTCTTAATTAGTGACTGATGTGGGAAGGCCCAGCCCATTGTGGGTTGGGCTACCCCTGGGCTAGTAGTCCAGACTTCTAAAAGAAAGCCAGCTGAGCAAACCGTGAGGAGCAAGCATGTCATCATCACCCCACCACGGCCTCTGCACCAACTCCTACTTTTAGGTTCTGCCTTATTTTTAGGTTCCTGCCCTGACTTCCTTTGATGATGAGCAGTGATGTGGAAGTGAGAGCCAAATAAACCCAAGTTGCCTTTGGTCGTGGTGTTTCATCGCAGCAATAGTAACCCTGACTAGACAGAAATTGGTACCAGCATTATGGTGTATTGCTGTGACAGACCTGACTGTGTTGTTTTGGGGAGGATTGCAGAAGGACTTTGGAAGTTTGGGCAAGAAAAGCCCATTGAGTTTTTAGAGTTTGGTGAGCTGTTCTGTGGGAGCTTGGAAAAAAAGAATGTTGAGAGAGATGCAGATGGCGGAGGCCTGGCTTGTGAGTTCAGATGGAAGTTTGAGAGTTACTTAAAGACTCTCATGGGCCGTTGCATATTTGCTATTTTGAATTAAGAGTTTGTGGTCCTGGTCAGCTGGGACTGAGGAGTCAGCCCTGATTAACAAGAAATTGGCATCATTGATGTGAAACCTTTGCTTCATGGGTACAATTTATGCTGGTCAGCTGATGCTGAGAAATTAGTGGTAATTACAAAGAAACCAGCATCTTCACGGTGAAATCTTCTGGGAACTGTTTCCTCAGAGTCAGCACATGCAAGCTGTGTGCCAGAGGTGGCCAGCACTGACAGCCAAATTTGGAAGTCTAAGAATCACCCAGGTGGTGCTGGGTTTGAAGGTGTGAAGGAATCATGAGAGCAGCTAGGACTTAGAAATATGAGAGGCCAGGAGAACTATTGGTGAAGGTGCAGCCTCACTAGCAGTTGAAGGTCCAGGATTAAAGGGATCATGAAGAAAGGAGAGGCTATTGGTGAAAGTGCAGCCCAGTTGCAGCAGAGGAGCCCAGCATTTTGGAGACGCCAGTACCATGGGATGACCACCAAGAACCCTGGAGTGGAGCAGCCAGAGCCCAGAAGACAAGCTGTGTGTGCTGCAGAGGGCAGAGCTGGAGAAGTGACTCATGCCCCATGGAGGAGCCCAGGAGATGATGAGTGAGTCCCAGACGTTAGACATTGAGTTATTTACACAGCGGGAGTTCGGATTTTGCTTTGTTCATATTGGGTCTTCCCTCTTGAAGTAGGAAAGTATTATTTTTTATTTGACAGGAGCCTACAGTTGAGATGTTTTAAATATATTTAAAAATTTTTAAAAATATTTATTTTTAAGACCCTTTATTCTTGACAATTTTATACATGTATACAGTGTACTTGATTCTATCACCCTCTGCCTCCCCTCTCATGCACCCTTCCCAACACATTCTCTTTTCTTCCTTCCTTTCCTTTTTATGTCCTTTCCTCTTCTTTAAAAAAAAATCACAAAACAAAACAACAATAACAAAACAAACAAACAAAAAACCATAACCAAAACAAAACAGAACAAAAACCAACCAACCAACCAAACAAACAAAAACCCCACATAGCCCAATTAATAGACATCAAACTTTTTAAAAAAGAGATTTTAAGGTTCTGCAGAGATTTGGGATTTTTAAGAGACTGGGTAGTTTTGAATGAAGAGACAATATATAAAGTGCTTGCATTTGTTTTTAAGGTTGTGGGACTTAAGTTTGTAAAATGATTTGTATTGTGATGTTTATATCAATGTGTGATCTTGGGGATGAACAGAAAGGGAAGGTTGTGGCTTGATAGTGAAGTGTTTGTGTGTCAGGTAGACAGGGGTCAGTTGTGCTGGCTGGTCGTGTGTCAGTTTGACACAGCTAGAGTCATCAGAGAGGAGGGGGCCTCGCTTGAGAAAATTCCTCCAGAATGGGCTGGAAGCAGAAAAACTTGTGGGCATTTTCTTAGTTCATGATCGATGTGGGAGGGCCCAGACCATTGTGGGTGGGGCGCCCCTGGGCTGGTGGTCCTGGGTTCTATAAGAAAGTGGGTTGAGCAAGCCATAAGGTTAACTGTGGATTTTTAATGTATACAGCGTAGAATAAACACTCCGTTCTAAAATAGAAGAACCAGGCATGACCAGGATCAACCACACCAAAGCAAAGCCAATTCCAGTGGGGCAAACACTGAACCCTGAAGTTCTATGCCTGCCCCTGGGACTTGTAATCAACTGGACCCCAAAAAGCTTAGCTAGCCCCAACCCTCTAGCTCTGTTGCCTTCAGCACGCACAGATTCTCCCCTGGGCTGCCTCCGTTCTGGGCTTTTTGCTCTCCTTGGCACATATGTCATGGTCCTGACATCTCCAATGACTCAACATTGCAATGAAGGCTTCATAATCACAGCTTTCCACAGTGGCCTCTCAGGACCTGTGCGCAGGGATTCCTACCCTGCCACACTCTGGCCTCATCTGCTCTCTCCCTCAGTATTGCACCTTCCATGCCCTCGAAACCAGTACTACATGAATGGCATTGCCAACTCTGTTGCCAGTTCAGGATGTAGCCAGCCTTCTAGGACCACAGCTGTGTTATCGACTGTGTGCTCGCCGAGGGGGAATGCTTTTATGTTGTCCCGTTGAAGAACACCAGCTTTCTTTAATGACATAATCTCTTCAGTAGTTATGACTGCTTTGTTGTCTGTGCTGTCTTTGACCAATCCTTGCCCAGACACTTTTCCTTTGTCAAATAGACTGTGTCCATTATCTTTACATTCAACTCACCCAGGTTCCCAAGATGCAGGCAGAATGAAGCCAGATTCTTGACCAAAATATCACAAGCAGCCCCTAACACAGTTCCTGATAGATCCCTGCTGTTCTTGTACCTGTTTCATGAGACCCCCAGAGACCACCAAGGAGCCAGTTTCTGATGCAAGCACATAAGGGTCCTTTTATTGTCAGGTTCCAACGTGGGCCACCACACAGCAGATGGAGGGAAATGTGGCAGTGGTGGCAGTCCCAGGGGTAGAGAGTCTTTATAGGGAAAAAATGGAAAGCCGGGAATTACATGTTGCGATTGGGTAGAAGGGAAATGGGGCAAGGTGATTTTTTTTTTTTTTTTTTTTTTTGAAACGTTGGGTCTAGACTTTTGGCACAAAACCACATTTGAAACTATCAGGTTGGACTTTTTGGTGAGGATCCACAACTTGCTGAACAGAATTATCTGGGTATCTTCTAGATATCTTCGAGGGCCATAAACTGCAGACAGAATGTCTGCAGGAGGATCCTGCCCTGTATCTGTTCAGAGTTGTCATGGCACATTCCTGAGGTCCTTCCTGGAACTGAGTGCAGCAGGTGGTCTAAGATGGCGGCCCTCTCCTAAGATGGGGTCTGTGTTGCCTTCACACTCTCAGAAACCCCATGAGCTAGGCCTCCACTGTCTTGCGTCTTTCTCAGCAAGCACCCTCTCTTCCAATCTCCTGCTGAGGTGGCTCCTTAGTCTTTGTTTACTGTATTCAATGGCATTCCTAGCCCAAGGCTCCCTTCTACATTCTTTCTATGAAACAGTTCTAGAGGCAACAAAGCCACAGGTTTGTTACAACCATGACTCACTTCTCAGGACCAGTTTCTGTTTGTGTTCTGTGACTGTCACAGAACACTCTAACAAAAGCAACTTGAAGAAGAAAGGCTATTTCAGCTAACAGTTCCAGGTTACAATTCATCATTTTTGGAAAGTCACAGAGGCAGGAGCCTGAAAGAGCTGGATACTTTGCATCTGTACTCAATAAACAGACAGCAGCCCAGTGGTGATGGTGCATGCCTCTAATGCTAGCACTCTGGAGGCAGAAGCAGGCGGATCTTTGAGTTTGAGGCCAACCTGGTCTACAGAGAGAGTTCCAGGACAGTCAGAGCTACACAGAGAAAACCTTGTCTTGAAAAAATACATAAATACATATATACGTACATAAACATGCATGATGCTCAGTAAGTTCCCTTTATTCAGTCCAGAGCTCAGCCCATGAAATGGTTCCATCCACCATCAGAGTGGATCTTTCCACTTTATTACAATTAAAAAAAAAAGAAAAAACCTTCACAGGCACACACACACACACACACACACACACACACACACACACACACACACAGAGTTTATTAATGCATTATTGTAATAATGAATTTTATATGACAGACTGACAGATACCCTCAGTTGCTACTACTTCTCTGCCCATCTAGAGCCATAGTCTTTTTTGTTTTGTTTTGTTTTCCAAGGCAGAATTTTTCTGTGTAACAGCTCTGGCTGACCTGGAACTCAATTTACAGACCAGAACGGCTTAGAACTCACAGAGATTTTTTGCCTTCTGAGTGCTGTGATTAAAGGCATGGGCCACCACCTCCCAGCCCATGTTTTTTGTTTGTTTGTTTGTTTTTGTTTTATAATGGAAAGAAAGAATTGTAACTATTCCAGTCCCAAGGACTGCTATCATGCCACTGCTTGCATTCAATGGATTCTTAGTCTCTCAGGAAATGCCTTATTTTGGATAGTTTTTATTCCCTTATTCAGGTTCACTGATTCTTTTCATAACGTCTAAACTTGTATTTTATGCTGTGAAATTTTTATTTTAGAATTCCATACAAGATTTTAATTTATCCCCTCATTATTTTTATGTATTCATTTAAATCTTTGGGCATATCTATATTATTTCTGAAAGTTCTTTTAAGCTTATTGTCCAACCCCATTGTCTGATCTCTGGGTCTGTTTCTATTGGTTTATAGTTCTGTAATATGGGACACATTTTGTGTGGGTTTTTTTGCCAGTAGATACTTTTTTTTTTTGGATGCTGGACTTAAATTTCACACTACCACGGGCCAAACGTTTTAAAATTTTTTTTAAAATTCACTTTGTTCTGTCAATAATTTACTTGTGGATTATTTTAATATTTTCTAGGCTTTCTTTTAGTTTTTTTTAAAGGCATATCTGGTGTACATTTATAAGTCTAATTTAACTCTGCCACTAAGGTCTGACCTACCTGAGGTCTACTGAATTCCTGGAGCATGGAGACCTGGTTGAGTTCCAGCCCTGTGAGCTGTGGGCACTATTCGGCTCACACTGTCCATGCAATTGTTCTTCCACGGCTCACTATTCAGCCTCACGTTGGTTGTCAGGCAAAGTCACATCTGTGCAGACTTTTGGATCTTTCTCTGTCTAGACTCTCTCTTAGCTGTGACTGTGATCTCCACCAGGAGACCATTAGACTCTCTCTGGACTTTCTTTTCCAACCAATTCCAGAAAATGGCTTCAAGGAAGAAAACAAGAGTAACTGTGGGTAGGATCTATCTTGCTTTAGACTTTTCTGTTGGACATCAGTATACCACATTGCCTGTGTTTTAATGTCTGAAAAATGGTTGTTTCATATTGTCTAGTTACGGGGTGGGGGTTGTAGCTGGACTTTTCTCCAGTCCTGCCTGGCCCACGGTCAGGACAAATCTCTCTCACCTGCCAATCTAAAGTCTTAAAAGGGCCACAATCTTACAACAAAATATTACTTTTCTGACAAAACTGTATTGCATTTACATTTAGTGTGTGTGCACATACATCATGGCACATGTGTGTGGTAGTCAGAAAATAACATGAAGTCGTCGGTTCTCTCTTTCCATGTGGGGAACCACTTCAGGTGGTCAGGCTCTGCAGAATGTTTGCACAATTTGAGCTGCCTCGGCAGCACTTGCAAACAAATTTTCCTTCAGAGACCAGATCCATTGTATATGCTACATTTTAGCTTAGAAAAAAAAAATGGGACTAAGATATCCCACAATGCAGTGGACCTGAAATTTGTAGCAAGGTACTAGTAACAGTTGAGCTTGTAGTAAACACAGCAGAGACTATCTTTAGAGACAGCTATATTCCAAATCCTAGCCTCAGGTTCCTGTCATCTCTCTTATATAAAAACTTTTTTCTTCAGAAAGTCTGAAATATTTTTTAAATTAGCAGGCTTACAGGAAGGAAAAGTGTCTCCAGTGCTGCTAGATTTAGCAGATGGTGGAGGCTGAGGCAGACAGGAGAGCCATCTGGTAGGTCTTTCCATGTACTTGCCGATGTACAGACACTGAGACAGCACCCGTTTCCAACAGATTAACTCCCCCCTTCTCTCGTCAGATAGAGCATACCTTTGCTCGACTTAGATCTGCTTCACAGAGGCTGTCACATGTTCAGGTACATTAACTTCACGAACAGTTGTGAATTGTGTAAGCCTCGTGACTCACCTGCATCCAGAGATTGTGCCATTCAAGTTACTGAATGTTATCTATGTACAAAGCTCTAGACATAACTGGAATAGTGTGTGTGTGTGTGTGTGTGTGTGTGTGTGTGTGTGTGTGTGTGTGTGTGTGTGTGTGTGTGTGTGTGTGTGTGTGTACAAAATAGATGGGAGTGGTGGGGGGAGGGAGACAGGGAGACAGAGAGAAGGAGATGGAGGGAGAGAATCTTCTACTGGGTTAGTATTCTGTTCTTTCCAGAACGTGACAGAAGCGTCTGTGAAAGCCACACCCGTGTCCATGTGGGACTGGTTGGGGCACCATTCAGTATTTCACAGTCTGAACAAACAGCTCCTCAACTGCAGCCTTTCTTCTCTGACTGAGCCATCCTGTAGGTTTAAATGACCTCTTTTCCTCCACGTGGAACCACGGCTGAGATTAATGATTTGTACCTATGAGGAAAGTCAGCTTCAAGAGCACACGGCCGATAAGTGTGTGGAAGTCAGCCTGACGGAAGCCTCATGCCTACGTCAATCTTCTCCATTCTTCAGGCTGAATTACGTGCCGCTTCCTGTGAGAAGCTGGGGCTGTCAGTTCCACAAAGCAACTAAGCTATGCTGTGGTGCTGGGCTTTTTAACCAAACATTAACCCAGATGTCACTGTAGTTATTCTGTAGTTGTGTCTAACATATTAAAACTCTAAATTTATCTTTGATAATGTAGGAAACCTCATTCAGTTCACAGCAAAAGACGAAGCTGTGGGTGAAATTTTGCCACAGGCCTGCAGCATTAACTCCTGCCTGAGTTTCTAGCCTTCTTTCCCAACTTCAGACTTGCCAGCCTCCACACTGCAAGAGCCAATGTCTTAAAATAAGCCTATGAACACACACACACACACACACACACACACACACACACACACTCACACACAGACAGATATACACATACACACAGACACACACACACAGACATACACAAACACACACAGAGATACAGACACACACACACAGACACAGAGAGAGACACACACAGAGACACACATGCACACACATACACAGACACACACAGACACATATGTACACACATACACAGAGACACAGACGTGGACATATATACACCCAGAGGCACACACACACACACAGAGACACACAGACACACAAACATGCATACACAGAGACACACACACACAGGCACACATACACATACACACACAGACACACTCATGCACATGCAGAGAGACTGTTTTTTGGCAATCTGACTGGACTGGAAGCATTTGCTAACATCTTGTCTAGGGTGGCTTTTCGTCCCCTGCTCATTGCTCACCATGCACTGCCTTTATTTTCATTATTTCATATCTTCTATCTTCAAATATTTACAGTTATATTCTTAACATACCCATGCTTGTTAAGGACAGACTAAGTTGCTATAATTAAGAGATTTAAAAGTAAGAATTAACTTTGTCTCTGTCAACAGTCAGGAGGGCAAGCAGTCTTGACTAACAGGGTGCCTTTGTTCCAGACGGTCAGAAAGTGAGCCATCATCCTGTCACCCCAAGTGTGGTTTGTGTCTAGATGTTCAAGGGAGGCAAACTCTAAAGTCCTGTACATCCACGTCACTGAGCCACTGCCAGGTCCCCATACCTGTCTCCCAGCTCATGTGCTAACATGACTGCAAAGCTAACTGAAAGGCGCTGAGGTTGCTTCACTTCTACCAACAATGCAGCAATTGGTGTTTATCTTTCCACTGTGGACTTGGCCAACCTCACTGCGCTGCACCTTTTCGTGTGTGTGTGAGCTATGGCGCCTATTCTTCTCTCCCCTTCTCAAGCTGCAGGGCAGCTCGTCAGTTCTTCAGACAAATGATGGTTTCAAGAAAGGCTTCCTGGAGGCCTTACCCACGCTGAGGAGTGGAGGGGCAGAGCGGGAGGGAGGGAGGAGGCGGGAGAAGGGGAGGAGGGGGAACTGGGGTTGGTATGAAAAATGGAAAAAATTTTAATTAAAAAAAAAAGAAATCCTGAAAAAGAAAAGAAAGAAAGGAAGGAAGGAAGGAGGGAAGACAGACAGACAGACAGGCTTCCTGGAAGTCAAGACTTGCTAGGAAGTGAAAGCATCAATTCAGAAGGTTTTCACTTCATTCACCTTCCTCCCACTTTCACTCAGAACGCCGTCACTGAGGTCTTGTCTTCTCTGTACTCTGGTGCTCTCCCTGTAAGAAGAAGGAGCATCTGCTGGTCGTTAAGACAAAGACTTGGGCATTGACAAACTTCAGAATTAAGTTCACTGAGACGGGCAAGGCTTAAAGGGTGACAGAAACCCCCTTATGCAAGGCCACCAATGTAGACCTACTGATCATAAACTCAGTATGTGGGGCCCAGGATTTGTGTTTGGGCAAGCCTTTCCGGGAATTGACTCAAGCTGAAGACTGAGAACTATAGCCTTGGGCAGATGGTGGAAACTCCACCCCCATATTAACAAAGATCTGGAAGATAACATGCCAACCAGTTGCTGCACTATGTCCTTTCAGACCCATAGAAGAAGCCACAGTCTTCGGTAGAGTCTTGGCTGTCCGCTCCAGTGTCTAAGGTGTCTACTGGATCACGTCTCCTGGTTTCCCTTTCTTGGTGCCTTTAGCTCTCTTTCTTGACCCCAGTCAGAGCCCCTTTGTCTCAGGCTTGGGATTCCTAGCCAGAGATCTTCAGTTACCTATTGCTTTGTCTGTTTAAACCAACCCCTCCCTGAACCCCATTTCTGTTTTTTGTTTTTCACTTCAGACTCCACAATTATGGATCAGCTTAGCTATACCTCACCTCCCACTTACTGGGAAGAGTTAGAACCCCCCTTCAGCTATGGATCAGCTTAGCTATACCTCACACCTCCCACTTCCTGGGAAGAGTTAGGAACCACCCGCCCCACCTTCTTGTAAGTGAACTCACTGGGCTGGCTGATCAGGTGAATGGAACTTGATGAACAACATGATGTACCAAGGGTTTATGGTAAGTATATCTGTGGGAAATTTTTAGCAGTCCCTCAGAAAATTAAACAAACTTGTTTTATGACTCAACAGTTTTACTCCCGTGTGTGTGTGTGTGTGTGTGTGTGCGCGCGCGCGCGCGCGCGCGCGCCTGATATAGTTGAAAACATATATCTTATAAAAACTTACAGTAGATACTCATGACTTACACTATTCACAATGTATAAAATATGGGAAAGACCTAAAGTACTCAAGAAACAGGAAAAGGAATAAATATGCTTATACTAGAACACTATTTAGCCATAACAAATGGAGAAATACTGTCACATGTGCGAACCTTGAAAATATGTGCTAAGCAAAAGAAAGTAGACAAATAGGCCACATATTGAATGTTTATATTGAAATGCAAAATCCAGAATAAGAAAAATCAGAGATAAAGAAAATTAGTAACTGCCAAAAGATGGAGAAAAGGAGAGGCAAAGTGCTGAACAGACATAGAGTTCTTTTGGGAGGTAATTAGAATGTTCTAGAATTAGATAATGGCCATAATCATTAATATGCTGAAGCAAATACCCTAAAATAATGGACTTCATACTGTGCTTGAATTCCAAACATCAGCTGGACTCTGGCAACTAAAAAGCAGAAATCTATGTGAAAATTATGTGGGGTTTTTAGTTGACAGTAGACTGAGTCTTACAATCTCACTTCTGAGAAAAGAAATATACTTCTACTTTCTCTTTTGGGCCATCAACCAGCTCCCAAATCATGATACAAAGACTTATTATTTGTTATGAATAACTTAGGCTTGTTTCTGGCTAGCTCTTTTAACTTAACCTGTTTCTCTCTACCTTTTGCCTCGGGGCTTTTCCCTTTATTTCCTTCTGAATATTTTACTTTCAGTGCTTCTCATGTTTGGCTGGCTGGTGGCTGCCTAGCTTCTGGCCCCTGGCATCTCCCTCATTCTTTGCTCTCTTCTCTCTTTTTCTCTTCAAGCCGAAATTCCTCCTCCTATTTATTCTCTCTGCCTGCCAGCTTTGTCTCTCACCCTTCTGCCTAGCTATTGACCATTCAGCTTTTTATTTGGCCAATCATGTGCCTTAGGCAGGCAAGGTGGAACAAAAACAACACATTTTTACATAATTAAACACACCTCCTTACATCACTAAACAAATGCAGCAAAAACAAATGTAACACATCTCAGCCTAGTTAAACAACATTCCACAACATGTACTCTTTAATTGCAATTGAGTATCCTAACTCAAGGAGGGAATGGTCCTTCCTGCTGCTGTTTATCAACACGGCTATTTTACCGAAAGCAATCTACAGATTAAATGCAATCTCAATCAAAATCCCAGTACCATTTTCACAGAGAAAAAAACAATCTTTTTTTCTTTAATTTTTTTAAAAAAATTCATGTGGAATCACAGAAGAATCCTAAGCAAAAAAAGAATAATGTCAATGGCACCACAATACTTGGTGTGGTTTCATATTCACAAAACAGTGTGTTACTGGCATCACAACAGACATACAGACAAATGAAATAGAATTAAGGACCTAGATATAAGCCCACATGGCTACAGCCACCTGATTTTTGACAAAGACTTAAACATTTTGTTTTGTTTTGTTTCAACAAATTGTGCTGGGAAAACTGAATTGATGCATTAAACTAGATCCTGATTTCTTACCCTGCACAAAACCAACTCCAAATTAATCAAAGACCTTATCACAATTCCCAAAACACTGAAACCATTAGAAGAGAGTAAATTAAACACTTGGCAATCTAGGTGTCTCTGAATAGGACTCTAGTCACTTGAAAAATAATGCCTACAATTAACAAATTGGATTTCATGAAACTGAAGAGCTTCTGGACAGCAAAAGAAATAGTTATTTGGGGGCTGGAGAGATGGCTCAGAGGTTAAGAGCACTGCCTGTTCTTCCAGAGGTCCTGAGTTCAATTCCCAGCAACCACATAGTGGCTCACAACCACCTGTAGTGAGATCTGGTGCCCTCTCCTGGCCTGCAAGCCTACATGCATAGTATATATAATAAATAAACATAATAAATAAATAAATCTTAAAAAAAAAAAAGAAATAGTTATTTGGGAGAAGAGACAACCTGCAGGATAGGAGAAACCCTTTGCTAGCTTTACACTTGGCAAAAGATTAGTATCTAGAATATACAAAGAACTAAAGAAGGAAACAAGAAATCAAACTACCCAATCAAAATGTGAACTTAGGAAATGAGCAGACAGATGTTCAACTTTGCTGGCCGTCCTAGAAACACGAAGGAAGGCTGCACTGGTTCCAGCTTGCCCCAGTCAGAATGTCAGCCACTAAGAAAGAAAGAAACAGTAGCAGATGTGGACAGAAGAGAGCCCTTAGACAATGCTGGGGAATTGAAACCATTAGTCCAGCCACTGTGGAAGTGTGGAAATTTCAAAAACAAAACAAACCAAAAATTACAATCCATCTTCTACATGACCCATAACCTAGGTGTACCACTTTTGGGTACTTATCCAAATGACTCCAAGTCATGTTTTCATGGAGACATAATGTTTATTACACCACTACTTATGTAATTGAACTATGGAGCTAACCTGGGTATCCAACAACAAAGAAACAGATAAGGAAAATGTAGTACATGTGCACAGTGGAATTTTTCATCCTTAAAAAAAGGAATGAAGTCATGTGGTTAGCTACAGAAGATCATCATATTGAACGATTCTAAACCATCTCAGAAAAACTAATTACATTGCTCTCATTTGTGGTTTCTATATTTTACTGAGATACATAAAACTCTGTGTGTGTGCTGTGATTCCAGAAGTAAAACTCTCCAGGGGGACAAAGGAGAGTAATGATAGGGTGGAGAGATGGAAAAAAGAGAAGGCTGTGGGCTTTGGGGAAAAACTCCCCCACACCCATATATGTACTTCTATGTGCCTTATATGTACATGTGGAAGTATGACCAGTGACTGCTCCTGTGTCCTGTTCTCTTCCTGACTAGTGTCAGTGGCTTGCTCTGAGCACAGACCCTGGCCTCGGTGAAGTCTGACATGAACACTCTAGTGTGTCTTTCATCTCCTCAGTTGTCCTTGTCTTCTTATGAGTTCTGTCTCTGTTGAAATAATTATGTTTGCATTTATGCTCAGCAATTCTCAGTCCTCTGGGTTTTTTTGTAGTTACTTTTCATAAAAATTTTCTTGTTCTTTTAGTGGTACCATGGTTGCTTACTTCCTGTGACCCTGAACTGATATGAGTACTTTCTCTTTTGTTAAAATTTTTAAAAGATTTTTTTTCACTTTATGTGTTTAAGTGTTTGCCTACATGTATGTTTATGTACCATGTGCATGCTTGGTGCCTATAAAGGTCAGAAGAAGGCATTAGATTCCCTGGAACTGGAGTTACAAATAGTTGTGGGTGCTGAGAATTGAACCAGGGTCCTCTACAAGAACAACAAGTGCTCTAACCCCTGAGCCATATCTCTAGGCCTGTAATTTATTTTTCAAAGAGTCATTGTTTGTATATGTCTATATGTTTGTGTGTGTCTATATATTTGTAAATAATAGCCCAAGCAATGGAGCTAACCAATCATGGACTGGAAAAACCTTAGCCTGTGAGCCAAAATAAGCTTTTTATAAAGTTTATCATTTCAGGTATTTGTTATAGCAACAGAAAGCTAACATATCATATAAGATTATGATGCAATTTTCAATATCATTATTATTTCTTACCAAGTATAATACTATAATATGCTATTATGTTTTGCAAGTCAAAAAGTGAAAGTAACATTTTTTTTTTCTTCCTGGGAAATGACTTAGTAGGTACTCTGTCCCACTCCATGGGCCAAGAAGATATAATCAGAGTGTAAAGCCTCAGTTGTGATTGTCAGTATTTTTAAGAAGTTTGTGTCTTTCTAGCCAAATCACTGACCAGAAAGTAAAGGTTGCCAGTTAAATCTTGACTACTATAACTCTAGATCATGACTGTCTTGAGAAAAGTTGAAGGATAAATGAGCTTTGTACTTTGAACTAAAGAGTGAGTACCTAGAACACTATGAAAACCTGAGGAAACATTTCCATCCTTGTAACTTAGAACAGATGGCTTCCGCTCATTGAAGCCAACACAAGAAAGTTTTCCTTTTTGGAAATGGTTAGAAAATGTACTATTTGACTATCCCTGGACTTTTCATGGTGCTTTTCAAGTAAAATCAATAATAATTCCTGAAACCTTACCAGACATAAAGCATGGTGCCAGGCACTGAGAGCCCGTGAGCTGTAGACCTGGCTCCTCTGCTGATTACAATTTGGTACAATGTGACATAGGCCATGGGAGAGAAATGACAGCAGCAGTTTTGCTTCAAAGTGTGGGTGTTGCCACACAGCAGCAAGTGGCCAGGGGAAGGTAAATTACATGTCCCAGAAGGTCCCATGCGAGTTGTGCTCCCATAGAGCAGGATTGGGCTTTGTAAAGATGATGGCAGTTGATTTATGAAAGGTAGGGGTATTGTGGACAGCTGAGAAGGAAGGGGGAGGAGCCGGCCGAACCTTGAAATTCCCTCTATTAGGTCTGTTAAAAGGATGCTGTTTGAGTAATCTCACATTATCTGGGTTACCCATGATCCAGCATACTGATACAAGCTTAAAAGTCTTTGTTATGAGGGTGTTTTCCCCTAAAATGGCCTGCTGACTAACAGGAGTTGGGGGAGGAGAGCAGTATCACAAAATGAAAGGTTCAGAGAATAAAGAAACGCATTCTGGGGAACTGGAGAGTGGCTGTACTTAATTTTACATTTTAATGTGAATCAGGATAAAATGAGCCCATGCACCATAAAGTTTACAGTCAATTTAAACAAAACAATTGACTCTATTTTTAAAAGTTCAAGAGTAACACGTTTTGAAAGGGCTCCAATACCCATGCTTCAAAGTGAGCCACGGGAATGTGGAATTGTGCCAGCTAGACCTTGAGGATACTGAATGAAAGACTGTTCCAGGGTCTAGTGATCATCATCTACGAGATGGAGACAGAAGATAATCTGACAATGGCAGATTCCAAGAGAAGGACAAGGCCTAATATCTGGGCAATTAAATTCTTAATGACTTGTGACCAGGCTCAACTGTGTTGTCTGCATTGGGAGGACACAGTGAAACCCATTTATTTGAGGTGTAGATTGCATCCCCCACCCTTAAGCTATTAAGTTCAAAGATGCAATTACCCCAGGAAATAAAGCCTTCACATACAGCCTTCCTGGTTCTCCTCTCCACTCCATGCTGGCTGGGTTTTTATTCTGAAAGCTCCCTTCACCATTTTGAGGAATCTTCCTCTCAACAGGACATTGATATCTGAGCAGAACAGAAAATTGTCCCTATTTCCAACCTAAAGGTGGTATATTTACATAAGCTCCTCTTTCATTTAAGTCTGTCTTAATCCTCAAGGATTTAATAGTTGAAATGCAAAGTCCATTTTTAAAAAATAAAAAGTCAGGTAAGGCAAACTTCATCTGGAGAATTTTAACATACCACTTTTCTTTCTTTAAAAAATGTTATCTTTAAACGCTGTTTGGTTTCACATGATATTTGTACTTTACAAGATAAAATATTCAAGTGAAAATGTATATGCATTTGCGTATGTGTGTGAGTATGCATATGTATATAAAGGGGTTCAGATCTAACCTCAAAATATGCTGCTTTGGCATATTGATTATTTGGTGTTAAAAGGAAGTTGAAAACCAGTTCTTGACCTCAGGTGCTTCAAATATGGTGTTTCTCCTTTGGTAAAGGAAACTTACATTTCTACAAGAAAATTCCACTGGTAAAGTTGTCCATGCCAAGAACACAGCTACTTCTAGAGCCGTCTTTTGTCAGGAGTCTCTTACCTGCAGGACTGGGCAATGCTATCTTTGTACAGTTTTTTCCTGGCTCTCTGTACTTCACCACCACCACCCTGTAAAAGCCTCAAACCCATTATCCTTTCTGTGACACTGGTTGATATGTGACAGTTATCTGGCCACTTCCTTGAGTCTCACAGTTTGATGGAACTCTGATATGTATGCATCTAAGTAAAATTGTTTTTCTCCTGTTTATGTTATTTTAAGGCCTGGACTCAGAACGGTTTCCACAAGCATAAAAGAAAATATTCTCCTTCCCATACACACAGAATAAGGAAGGACTGAGGTCATAAGGTCATAGGAAAGTACAATATAACCATTTTAATCCTATTTCCCACCTGTCTCTAAGTCAGAGATGTTTGTGACATTTTTGATTTTGCATTTGATAGCTGCACTGAGAGGCAGCTGCTCAGTGGCACCACTCTAGTGAGTAGATTAAAACATGGGTAAGCATTAATTCTTGAAGCTACAGGAGTGTTACAAGAACTTAGAGGCTGCTTTGGCTCAATCTGTCTGGTCTGGGATATGCAGGGGGTGGGGACAGCATCTGTGCCTTCATTTTATATCTGTCTCTTTTGCTGCCCCAAGTTTTAGGTCACATTCCTACTCAATTCTACATGTGGACATGCTGATCGTTTAAGGAATATTCATCTAAAATGGATAATATGTCTCCCTTCAAGGCTAATGTCTTAGGATTTCTACTGCTGTGAAGAGACATGATCACAGCAACTCTTTTTTTTTTTTTTTTTTTTAAGATTTATTTGTTTGTTTTGTTTATTAGAGTGCTCTCTCTGCATGTATGCCTGCATAACAGAAGAGGGCATCAGATCCCATTACAGATGGTTCTGAGTCACCATGTGGTTGTTGGGGACCAGGACCTCTGGAAAAGCAATCAGTGCTCTTAACCACTAAGCCACCTCTCCAGCCCTACAGCAATGCTTATAAAGAAAAACATTTAATTGGGGTGGCTTACAGTGAATAGGTTTAGTCCATTATCATCATGGCAGAAAACATGGTTATGTGCAGGCAGACATGGTGCCGGAGAAGGATCAAGTTCTACATCTTGATCCACAGGCAGCAGGAAGTGCACAGGGAGTCACTGGGTATAGCTTGAGCATAGGAGACCTCAAAGCCTGCCCCCACAGTGACACACTTCCTTCAACAAGGCCACACCTACTCCAACAAAGCCATACCTCCTAATAGTGCCACTTGCTATGGGGGCTATTTTCTTTCAAACCACCATAGCTAAGGACACTAATGTAATAGTAACTACAATATTTTCAAGATTTGGGGTTGGGGATTTAGCTCAGTGGTAGAGTGCTTGCCTAGCAAGCACAAGGCCCAGGGTTCGATCCTCAGCTCCAAAAAAACAAAACAAAACAAAACCCAAAAAAAAAAAAGACAAAAAAAATTTTTTTTCAAGATTTGTAGGGATATCATACTCAATAGATTGTCAATCACCAGCTTTTACCACATCCATTCCAAATCACCAGAATGGCTCCTAAAAGTCTCCAGCCTTTGCCATAAACTTGAAGGACACTGCCCTCAATCCATCCTACTTTTATGGTGTATTCTTTGAGTCATTCTTGTGGTTACCATGGATTCCATTGCCTACAGGTCAGATCAATAAAACTCTGTTCCAACATTAAAACTACCCCCGCCCCACCCCACACACCAAGATGGCAGCAGCCAGTTTACTGACAAGACTCCACATGGCTGATCACGAAACAGTGATCAACCAGACAACTCTTTCACCCAAACTGCTTGCCTCTTCTTCCTTCCCTGTGTTATCTAGATGCTCATGTCAACCCAAAGTCAGGGCTGAGGATGCTGGCCCCCTAGTTCTTCTCCAGTACAGCCATGATACGTGTCTATGATGGACAACCTCCTTTGCTCCTTCTCCATTGGTTTTTATCATTTGGTCAGTTGGGACAAGTGGCTAAGGCTAGTTAACAGATAACCTACACAAGCCTGTGGTTGACACAGGTTTTTCTCCCCTAATGTGCAAGAATGTATTCTGTATCTTGAATAGGGTAGTTGAGAGTTGTTACAGATTCCATCTAGTGAAGTATTAGCTGTTGGAACTCGGTTCTGCTGCATGGGATCTTGCTGTAAAAGCAGAAACGGCAAAACCTCCGTCTAAATCCATTTGTAACTTGTTTTTCTACTTACTCCAGCCCCAGTTTTACTTTTGAGTATATTGGAGAAAAGCATTTAATTTTTACAGAACAAACAAGAAATCTACATAAAAAGTCAATGTCATTAGCTGTAGAATTTATAAAAAGAAAATACAAAAATACTAGATAATTTCAAAGGTTTCTTTCAGCTTTGGGAGCCTTACTATGGATTGTAATTTTATTTAGTTACTTTTACATTATAACTAATACTTACATGTAATGTAATTGGATGGTTCTCTCCCACCCACCAATTCCTGAATAACCACTCAGAGGCTTAATATTATTTATAAATGTTTTGCCTATGGCTCAGGCTCATTATTAGCTAGCTCTTACATTTAAATTAATCCATATTTCTATCTATGTTTTGCCATGTGGCTTGTTACCTCAATTTTATATTTTTATATTATATATGTAATATATAATTTATTATATAGGTATATTTTATATCCTCGCTTCCTTGATGGCTGGCTAGCATCTGCTTGATTCTGCCACTCTCTTCCCTTAGTTTGGTTCTCCTGCCCTTACTTCCTGCCTGACTACCCACCAGTCAGCTTTATCATTAACAATGAGAACAACACACATTCACAACATGCAGAAGGACATCCCACAGCAATTATGTTTCTTTTTGGACAGGTCTGTAGCTCAGGATGGTCTTGAATTTGCTGTGTAGCTGAGGATGATTTTGAACTACTGATCCTCTGCCTCCCAGTGCTAGGACTCCTGCTGTGCTTTTCTCTGTAATCTTTTTCTCTGTACAAGGGATGTTGTATCTGTCTAGCTCTCCCACATTTGCAACTAATGAGCGTGGCCTTTTCTACCCAAGATCATCAAAATTGTTCATTAATCAACATTACTGACTATCAAAACCAGTACAATTCTAAAACAATCTCAGTTTTCCTTTGATGTTTATTATTGTAAGCTATGGAGTGAAGAATATATAAAGGACTCAGATGCGAACATTAGACTAGTCTGCATTTCAAAAAGAAATTCAATCTGTCTAGCATGGACTAGAACCTTTTTACTGTAAGGGTCTAGCATGGGCTAGCACCTTCCTACTGCTCCAATTTCATTTGCATCCCTTGAACTGAAGTTCCCAGAAAAAAAACAAAAAGATACATCTACTATAGATTTTATAAGAGTGGACTGACTTACTGACTGACTGACTGACTAACAAGCACTTCTTGATTATGGAGAATTGGAATGTTGCAGACCTAGAACCAGATTATCCAAGGCTATCTTTACCACCATTTATCACTCACATGGGTCTGACCTCACATCTTTAGGACTGTCATATAGGATGTAGTAATTTAGCTGACTGTATTTTCCATCATCTCAGAAGCTAACTATGTCATCAGATAGCATCTGAAAACTGTAGCAAAGATTTCCTGGCTTTGCTGTAGCATGTTTACCTGGTGTTTCCATCACTATGTTGAAAGTATCCTGATTTATGACCACCGTCAGTCTCTAAGAAGTTCATGAACCTAGACATTAGAACATGGTGCTTGGGGTAACCCAAGTCTGTGTTCCTAGGCCATCAGTTTGAAATTTGGCTCCAGAATAAATTCTTTTATGTCAAAAGACACTTTCTTTAGAGAATCACAGTGGGAGCTGTGTGTGTGTGTGTGTGTGTGTGTGCGCGTGTGTGCGTGTGCGTGTGGTGTGTGTGTGTGCGCGTGTGTGCACACCAGCAAAGCCCTTTGTGTATCTTCCAGTTTGGCCCAGGCCTTTTCTCCACTTAATAGAATGGAATCTGCATCCTTGACCCCAGGACCAGGGGTCTTCCTTTTCCCTGTTGAAAGCAGGTGATGTCCTGCTCTAAGTTAAAACATATTTGTGTAAAACAGTGATTTTGTCCAAGCTGTGCTTTGTTCTGAGAAGCTCCATCTTACAAGCATTTTGATTCCATTTAAAGGTGAAGGACTATTGTGCTCTAGGGTGGGCCTACAAACACCTCCTGTCTGGGCCTATCTGTGCACCATAGACTGACTGAGAAGTCACATATTCCTGGGGGTAGAAAGGGAGCCACCTTATGAATGTATTGGGGGTAAGTAGAGACAGTAGAGGCACATGAATGCGTTAAAATTGTATCAGAGAAACTGCGGCGAGCTCCTCGACCAGTGAGGAAGAACGACCGCCATTCGAGGATTCTTCTCAGATCACACTTTATTGGAGAACTTCTTGATTGAGGGAGAGCGGGAGGTGAGGGGCCCGGAGAACCAAAAGGCAGCTGCTTATATAGGGAACCAAGCAAACGGGTCAGTCTGTGATTGGATCCCGCCAGAATGCAAGCACGGGGAGCCACGGGATAGGCTGAGGACATAAGGCCGAGTTACCATATACACGCATGCGCAAACCTCAAGGCGCGCAGCCCAGCAAGCATAGCCAAATATGGAGTTGTTTACAGCTAAGCTGTCAGGAACTTGGCACCATCTTAGAAGGGCGGCTCCCTACAAGAAACCAAGCCCAGTGACTTATCAGACACACCAGACCAAGGAAATGGTGTGGCTCCTTCACTGGTATCCCCAACAGTGGTAGAGATCTAGCACCATGATGGCAATGGCTCCATAATGATTTCTCCTCTGATACCTGGTGTGTGTGTGTGTGTGTGTGTGTGTGTGTGTGTGTGTGTGTGCATGTGTGTGTGCGTGTGTGTGCACGAAGACTAACAGACAGAACTCCTAGCTGACCCTGTGTTACTGCTCACTCTCCTGCTGTTGACGTGGCCTCCTCAGCTGTCCTCTGACATCTACCTGCTCATTCGTCTGGACCTACACCTGTGTTCCTGCAGCAGACCCAGTTCTGACCTCCCTTCTGCTTCACTTTCCTTTCATTCATCTTCTTTTTTCTTTCCTTCCCTTTTTAAAATTGCATGAGGTGCTAGGGACTGAAACCAAAGTTTTGTGTGTGCTAGGCAAGTGCTTATCCCTGGGTTACATCCACAGATGGGTTTTCCCATCAATCATTCTCTTCAGAAAGTGAGGAACTCCTTTTTCTAATACTCCAGGTTTGTCCTTAACTAACCTAATGTAGATTATGGGAGTCCAGCCACCCAGTAGCCTGCTCCCAGGGTCCGGGAACAATCTACAAGCAGCTGATAAGTCTAGTCTTAAGGACTATGAATCAATCTACACACACCATGTTCTCTCATTCATCTGCTTTATTCCTCTGACAACATAATTCTGCTCAGTTCTCTGGGGCGGCGGCGGGGGGGGGGGGGGGGGCGGACACACAACGACGGATGACTGGTCTATATCTCCTCCAAAACAACACTCTCATAATTTACAATACAAGAATTACAAGGTCCCCACCAGAAGCTTCCTGGTTAACTTCATTTGCAACCCAAAGGGGGAGTGAATAACGGTGGAGTTAGATAAGGGCTAGAATAAATCAGAAAAGGAATTTATGTGCTAGAAATATATCCTCATATGTGGTGAGGTGAAGACATTACAAGCCTATCATAAATGTGCTCAAACTACAATCTTACAGGTGATAGGGTAAAGAAGTCTATAAGTCCCTAAAATAAATAAAACTGCCTCTATTTTCCTGTGCTGCAGTTTTTCTGACAGGGAGGGGGAGGAGTAATTACAGCCAGTTAATCTGCATCACAGCTTGAAGCACCTGGTATAGAGAAAACCCTTTGTTCTAAGCTGTAGCTCTAGGGCTGTAGGAGGAGGGAGGACCTGAGCTTGATTTGCACGAGAAGCAAAGCTATGCACCTAGGAGCCAGCCACTCAGCCTAGGAGCCAGGCTGTCACCAAAAGGATGTTTTTACCTTAGTTCAGCGTCTTCAGGCGCCTAGGGGATGGTCTGACCAGCTATTCTGTTCATCCCTTGTCCTTCAATGCTTTGTTTGGAGCTGGTCCTATCTTTGGATGTAGCTAAAGGAGATATTTGCAGAAAGCAGATACTCAATTCAAATGCTAAAAAGGGAGCAGGGAGCCCTGAGGCAGAAGGCCTTGTCTATGTGACCTTATCCAAGGACTTTGAGTGTATATTGCCCTAGTAATGGTTCATACACACTGTTCTTGGGGAAATTATGAGCACAAGAAATTTATTGCAAGAAACAGCTGATATATTAAAAAGCCAAATAACACAAAATATTCCCTGATATATGACTTTCCTCTTGAAGGATTTCTTGACTCATCAAGGTATAGATTTATTATATACAGCTGGACCTCTATTTCATATTCCTGTGGCCCGTGACACTAACCAGCTCTCCAGGACAGTGAGAGAGCTATTGCTATTTAAATGGATCCTCATTATTTTCTTGAATTTATTTTACAAATTTATTGTGATTTGATGCAGAATTCACCAGTGTTACTGGTGGTAGCACAGCTCCTCACACAGACATATCTCTCTGTTGGACACATTTAAATAGATTAAGTATTAACTTTCCAGCTACTAAAGTAGCTGTCAACCAGAATAAAAATGTCTGGAGTGAATTTAGTTAAATAGTGAAGCATGGAGCTTCCTTTCAGGACCAGAAAGTGAAATGATGATATGGATGGAAAACTACAAGTTGTGCAGAACCTGGGTTGTGAGCTGGTGGTTGGAGGGCAGTGAGCTTTTTCTTTATCCATTGTAAGGCCTACACCAAACACTCTTGTAAAGAGACTGGCTAATAAAATCATACAAAATTATTTGTTCAAAACTCTAAGTGACTTAGACTGATGACTTCAGAGCACAGTTTCAATGTTTTTATGCTTATGAAGATTGGAGAGTGGGCATCTTATTCAACAAAATGGTATGACCCAATGGTCATTGACTGAGTATGGGGAACCCAGCAGTCTGTTCAGATTCTTCTTAACCTAAGTGTCACACACAACCTCCACATATTCATGTCTGGGGCAGGAACTTTCTGGAAGCTGGTAGTATTTAAGAGGTGCTAGGAACATGCCCCGAACACGACAAGACCACAGAAGAGTTTTATTAAAGAGGATAGAGGTGACAGGCCTGTGTGAAGCACACGTGGGGGGGGGAGAGAGACAGAGAGACTCACGCAAGATGGCACCGGCTTTTTAAAGGTTGGGCCGCGCATGCGTACAGGAACTCCTGTGGGTACTCCACGCATGCGCGTAGATTACATGGCTGCACGCACGATTTACGAAACCACGTAAAGCCACAGAGTCCCGGTCCCGCGAGATATCTGACCCGGAGACGGCTATTCTGAACCGGAAATAGTTAGGCGGTCGGCTGGGCAAGCCCAACTGTGTGGACATGTAATCTCTATCAGAAGCATCCACAAGGAGAAGAATGGCCTTTTTAGGTGTTATTGCTTACTTTGTTGTGGAGGAATTCTAGGTTCTGCAGGAGGAATTAAAATTTAATTAAAAAATTAAAATTCTAGATTCTGTAAGAGGAGGAAAGGAGTGGTTGTTAGTTATTTGGCGGCGCTCTTACCCTGCGAGGAAACGTCCCAAAACACGACAAATCCACAGAAGAGCTTTTATTGAGATAGGAGAGAAAGAGACGGATGTGAACAGGCCTGTGGGAAACACACATGGTCAAGAAAAAGTGATATGAAGTCACAACATGCCCACACGGTTGGGCTTGCCCAGCAGACCGCCCAGTTATTTCCGGTTCAAAATAGCCATTTCCGGGTCAAAACATCTTGCGTGACTAGAATTCCATGGCTTTGCATGGTTGTGTAAAGCGGTGTGCGGCCATGTAATCTACATGCATGCGTGGAGTAGCCACAATAGTTCCTGTACGCAAGTGGTGGCCCACCCTTTATAAAGCCGGCACCATCTTGCATGAGTCTCTCTTGTCCTCTTAATCACGTGTGTTTCACACAAAGCCTGTCACGCTTCTTTCTATCCTTTCTCAATGAAAACTCTTCTGTGGTTTTGTCGTGTTTGGGATGTTTTCTCACAGGGTAAGAGCACCGCCAAATAACTAACATTTTGGTGCCATGAGGGAACGGGCGCTTCCAGGAACCTTGCGCCTGGAATCCCGGGAACTGGGGTCTCTGCTACATAAGCGACAGACCACTGTCCATTCGCCTGGCCGCACAAATCCGCACGCAACACCGCTCCTCTGATTGGTGAGTTGTCCCCTTTTCGGCTAGTGTAAACGGTTTCCTGAATTGGTGAGAATGACTGTTGAGCGTCCGGCACCTCACTGGTTATTCTTGAAACCGGGGGAACCCCTGGCCACGGTCTTCACTGGCTACAGTCGGCCCCTATCGCAGGCCTAATTTTCCAGCCATCTCCCATGTCTGCAGGTTGAGATATTTCTTGCAATAGGACCACCACCATCGGGTGCATCCTGGGGCTGTGTGAAGCCGGCACTTTTTGCGCGCTTGACGGGGGCGGTTGGACATTAAGGATTCCTGGGGAATCCTTGCTTCACACAGTGGGGTCACTGCTTCTCAGCTGATGAGCGATGAAGCAGCTTGTGCCCAGGATATGTCCTTGGCCTCAGGGACGCCTGGAGGTCTTGGATCTGGATCATGTTTTCTTTTTTTTTTAATTTTTTTTTTTTTGTTATTTTTCTGCCTCTCCACTGCAGACATGGTAAATAAGGCTTCCAACCTGATCGGTCCTTCCTATCCTTTAGGCTGTCTTCTTGAAGCTTTACTTAAAGATTCCTAAACTTATCCATCTCTGTACTGAGAGATGGGCCAAATATGCTTTACAAAAATAACAAAATATCCCGATATTTTACGGGAGTTTTCTAATTTTGACCAGCGAACAGGCAAATGGAAAGAGTTGCTCTCTATCATTGCTTTCTTTTCAGTGTTAAACTGTCTCTTCTGGATTCCTTCACTCCTGCTCATGTGCTCCTAGCTACGCCTAAACCAGAAGATTCTCTGACTCCGGAATCTCTGACTCTAGATGCTGCTAATGAACCTCCACCTATCCGACCTCTGGCTCCCACTCCTAGGGCATCTGTTCCTTTAGATCCTCTTCCAGATTCTTCTTCCTCGGCAGCAGCCATTTCCAAAGGCCCTGCTCTGGCTCCAACTCCCACTCCCCCTTCTCTCTTCCCTCTGTGTGGTCTCTCTGTCTCTCTCCCTCTCCCTCTCTCTCTCAACAAAGCTCTAGAAAGGTAACCATGGCTTGTGATTCTTCTGCCAACTAGCACGCACCTCCTGCTGGCTGCCGCGGGTGGTGGCCAGCCATGAGAAGCACAGCTTTCCACTACTGATACTGCACAATTTTTCACAGTGAGTCTGCTGTTCTCATGGCTGAAGTCTGATATTTTTGTGATGGACACCCCAGGGGTTGTCCTCGGGCTGTGCTGGCAATGGAGGGCACATTTTTGCGAGGAGCAAAAATGTCATCTGGGGTCTACCAGGTGGACCAATGGCAGCGCAGTCGCAGCTCTTCCCATCCCTTGATGAAGGGGGGTGGGGAGTTGAGCTGATCTTAGATCTTACTTCATTCTCGGGATGCCTGAGTTGAAGTCTGATCCCGGTTTGGTTTTTTTTTTTTCATTTTTTATTTTCCACTCAGCTACAGCCATGGGACAAAGGGCGGATACCACCCACTTACATTGGCGGATGGGACGGGTACCGGTAAATCTGACCGCTTAACAGCTTTGTGGTACCAGTGAACCTGGCTGCATAACAGTGTGGCGGGTACTTCAGCCAGCGAATGGGAAAATAAGAGTTGCCTCATCTCCAAGCTTTCTGCTAAAGCTCTAAACCCTTATTTCCTTCCCCACTTCTCCATCAGCCACGTGCAACCTTTTCTGTCTGACTCAAATGTGCGGCTTGGGCAGTTTCTAAGACTCGCCCTAACTCACCTTAACTCCACCCACTCATTCTCAAACTGCCTTGAGAACCACAGATCGGTCTAAAAGCAGCTGAGATCTAAACAATTAAGTTTACAATAATCAGGATGGCTCCTAAACCAAAAAGAATCAGCTATAGCCTCAAGCAAGTCTTCCAAAGGATCGGTTTACAGTCTGCCTACTGGCAGATCTTCCAAAAGCTGTCCTTAAGCCATCAATCATCAGGAAAAAGATTCAGGACATGGAGTAAAATCCATCTCTTGTTCCCAGCTAAAAGTTAAGTATCTGGAGAGCAAGGCTCCTGACCCCACAGGCAAAAGAGTCATCTGTGGCGTTTAAGGTGTGCCAGGGAAGAGATAAAAGCCCCAAAACAAAGTTGCCAAGTGCTGGCACTCGCTGACTCCCAAAAGCTGTTGGGTCCCTGTTTTAAGTGAAAAAGGCCATGGGCTAGTGAATGCCTTGCCCATCAACATCCTTGTCCTTGTGCTGCCTAGAAAGACAATCAGTCAGCTGACTGCCCCCAGGCGCCAAGATGCATGGGTACATCAAGCTAAGACCTCCAGCAAACCTAGGCTTGGCTACAGACACAGCAGGGAACCCAGAACTCAGCAGGGAAGCGATTAGTTTCTTTCCTTCTAGACACCAGAGCCAATGACTCAGTCCTGGGAGTTTTAGGATGTCACTCCTCCTTTCTATTGTCAGGAACAGAGGACAGCCATACTTACCTTACCAGATTTAATTGTACTTTCAGAGTTACTTAATGAGAAAGATTTCCAACTAAGATAAGAGCTCATTGTCTCACTTTAAAGTTACTGCCTGTGTTTCTCATGTGCATACAGACATGACCATGATCTTTGCCTTGTTCCTAATTCAAAAAAATAAGTTCTCATGCATTCTCAAGCTCCAGAGGACATCAGGATCCACTGCCTTGTCACCAATTCCAGAGGAATAAGGTATCACTCCTTCCTTTCCCAACTAGGGCCACACAGGGCCAGAGGCAAAAGGGACCATCAAAATATCCAGGCAGTAATGATATAACAATCCATCACTGTTCAATACTCAACAACTGATCACCTGTGTTTCCTAAATGCTAAACTAACAAAACAAACAGGTGCCTTAAATAAACTACCTTGAATAAGGCTTGTCTCAGATAAAAATTAAGCAGAGTACTAAAACATCATAGCCACCTTTTTAAACATGTCTCCATCCGGACAGGCCAGATCTACCTCAGATAAGTGTCAACTCCAGAAATAAAATAATAATGAGTCTTTTCTCTAAGCTTTTTATGTCACCAGTATCTTGTCAGACAGAAGGTTCCCAGCCACACCATGAAGGACAGACTGCTGCAGGACAAAGCATGACAGAACTTCATCCCAGGACCAGCCACACCAAGGAGGATGGACACAGCTGCAGGACTTCATCCCAGGACTTCAGGAGCCAGCTTCCCCATTTCTCCCCAAGGACCAATCAACGCCCACCATTCAGCCTGAAGCAGTCTTTGAGAGAAACAGCGCCCCATACCCACTCATCCACATTTTTTTCTTTTTTTAGAGAAAAACAAGTCAGGAATGATATGAAATCACAACATGTCCACACGGTTGGGCTTGCCACACCTTACAATGGACCTTGCAAGGCTGATTAAATGATTAGAACTGCCGGGCGGTGTTGGCGCACGCCTTTAATCCCAGCACTCGGGAGGCAGAGGCAGGCGGATCTCTGTGAGTTCGAGGCCAGCCTGGTCTCCAAAGCGAGTTCCAGGAAAGGCGCAAAGCTACACAAAGAAACCCTGTCTCAAGAAACAAAAACAAACAAAAAAAATGATTAGAACTCCAGTGATCATAGAGAGGTTGGAATGTTGCAGGTCAGATGGAAAAGCATCGTGGCAGTCGGGAGCCAAAACGTCACTGTAAGTGTAGGAGCTTACAGTTCTGCTCCAGCAAAAGTTTCCTCAAGGAAACAATTCTGCCCCGGCAGGGGAGGGCTTCCCCAGAGAAAATGTTACAGTTCTGCTCAGATCCCTCTGAGTGTAACAACTCTGCTCTGCTAGGGGAAAGTTACAGTTCTGCTCCTCTCTGCTCCACTGAGTTGTTACTCCTCTGCTGCACTCAATGAAAGAAGGTTGTCACCCAAATCTCATTCAAGAGCTTTATTCAAGAAGCTAGGAGAGTGGTTACCTCTGCCAGGGTGGAAATAGGCAGCTCTCAACTGACCAGGCACAGGGCTTCTTAGGGGTAGAGGTTTTCAGGGTGGAAATTGGTTAGATTTCAATCCCTGAGTTTGGACAAGCTCAGAGATTGGCTGGATTTCGTGCTCAGGGATTGGTTGATTTTTGTGCTGAGTTGGTCCGAGGGCAGAGTGTGTTTCTTTGGCTCTGGTTTCAGGGCCAGGGTGTGTGTCTTTCACCTGCCCTTTACTCTCCTCAGAGCCTCATTATAATTTAACTTAGGCTATTGATATCCTCCTCCTTTAATAGCCATTACATGCGTACCTGCATCTGACCTTTTGCACCTGAAACTTTTGGGAATGTATTAATTTAGGTGACCACTAGCTTCCACCAATATGAAGCTAGAACATTATTAGATAACATCTGAGGCATATAGCAAAGGTTTCCTCATTTCCCTGAACCTGCCTACTTGGTGTTTTCAGTATATTTAAAGTGTCTAGTTTTATGACTTTTCTTTGTTCTGTTTCTATAAAAACTATGAAAATGTTGCCATATTGGAACATGGAATTTGGGATAACCTAAATCTGCATTCCTTTGCCATGGTTACTTTTATTTGGCTCTAGAATAAATGATCTCATTCCCTTTGAGATGAGAGCTGTTTCTTATATAAATAACCCCAATGTACTAATTTGATCTGAGCATAAAATTATAGTTCATCTAGACCTCATTAGCAGTCAGTATGATTTAGTGAGTGGGTAGAGTCACTGTTTGGGCTTTCTTTCATTCTTAACAGATAATATTTGTGTTTCCTTCTGGGGACTGTCCATGGCTGCTAGATACCCTTTGCTGGCAGCAGAGTTGAAGTGGTGGGGAATTAATTCTCTATTTCCTGTCCAAAAATGGAGAGGTTTGGGAGGATGCATAGCTAGTCTTCTTGCTTTAGGACACAAGTTCCTAATTTATAGACAATGGAACCATGCAATATGGAAACTGGTTACAAATAATATTTTTTGGGCTATTTTACTTTATGGACATTTTGTCTGCATGCATGTTTGTGTATTACATACATCATCAGATCTCCTGGAACTGGGCTTATAGATGGTTCACACTATGTGGGTGCTGGGAATTGAACTCAGGTCCTCTGCAAGAGCAACAAGTACTCTTAACTGATAAGCCATTTCTCCAGCCTCTAAATAATTTTGTTGAGATCAGGCTATGCCCTATTCTAAGTCACTCTGTATTATTTAGAGTGGTGATTTTCCAAGCTGGGCATTGCCCTGGCAGACTCCATTTCCAAGTGCTTTTGACGCCATTTTGAGGATGCAGGGTAACTCTGCAATTGGGTGGACACATGAATGGCACCATCTATCCAGAACTGTGCTGACTGATGAATGACATTCCCGGGAGAGGAAAGGGGACCAGCCATTTATAGGGAATGTGAATGGAGGCTGTAGAGGCACTTGGGGGTATTAAAACTATATCAGGGTAGTCCATGCCCAAGAACTTAGCTCCCATAGCAGACCAAGGAAATGGGAGTAACTCTCGCCAGAACCACACGAAGAGGTGAACACCTAGAACATTGCAACAGTGAAGGCTCTCACTAGCCTGTCCCGTCCATCCTGTATAGCAAAGCTAGAAGAGAACTGTCTGTCCTGGAGGCTTCAGCTTGGCTCCGTCCCTGCTGTGCAAATAGCCCACTTCATTGCTTATGTGGACCTGCCGTCCATCTGTTGTCAGTCCTTCCTCTGGACCTACTCCTGCTCTTTTGCCTCTGCAGCTGGACTCTGAGCTTTGCTTTCAGACCCGTGGCCTCCTGTGGTATGACTCACTGCCACTGTAGCTTTTCTCAGGCTCCATTTTGTTCGGTCTTCTTAACTTCGGCTTCTCAGACCTCTCTGAAACTCTCCGAAATGCCTTGCCTTATTTAAAGCTGTTCTGCAGTCTCTCCATACAATACATAGAGATATCCGCTGTGTGGTGTGTAACATGTGATCCGAGAAAGCTACGTAAACGGCACAGTAGTGGTTTGTTCCTGAAGGGAGTGGACACATGGTCACCTTTTGGAAGTGAGGTGTATCAGGAGACAGGGCTTTAAGACCATGTTCTGACCTTCAGCTGGGAGAGCAATCAAAAACAGTATGTCAAAAACAGCCTAACAGGGAAAGAGGGGCTTCCCTGTAAAACCTGGGGGGAAGCTTCAGGGGTCAGAAAGCTGTCATGACCAGAAGGGCAAGGGAGGAGGGAGGCCTAAGAGGCTGCAGAGAAAACCCGAGAACAAGTCTGCTGTTTGCAAACTCTCAGGGGCAGGGAGTTCCATACTGTGTGACTTAGTGTGGGGTAGCATACATGACAAAGGGCATGGAAGAGCCTAAGTTAAGAGCTGTCTTAACTCTGTACCGCAGAAAGAGTTGCGAGTAGGGGGTGAGATGGTCTGATTTCCTCAGGCTTCAAGCTTGATTTCCTAGTGATCACTGTCTTAAAGGAGTAAGCTGTGACCTCACCTAGCTATTATTAAGATTAGAATAAAAAACCCATATTGTCCTTGGCTGGAGGTGGGGGTTTAGGTGGGTGGATCCAGGAGAGCTGGGGTATTTGGGCAAATTGCTATCAATGAAACTGTCATGCCTTGTCAATTTATTGTTATTCAATAAACTTGACACGGAGGAAAGACCGACAGTGTTCATCTGTTTCTGACATAGTGTACTTCCCACACCTTCATTGGTATTGAGCACCAAGATGAAAAGACAGTGCATATGTTCTCATGGAAAACAGACTGCCTCAAAAACACTTTTTTAGTATTATATTTCCAATTTTAAATCACAAACATTAACACTATTGTATTTATTGACCAAGAAATATTAATGATTCCTTATTCTGCTATAGAAGAACTTAAGGAAGATAGAATAGTACCTGTAGTCTTCTTACAGCTAATTTTAAAATCAAATTATCAGCAAAACATGAACCAACCTGCAAAGATCTAACAATATAAATGCCTCGTCTAAGTAGTGAGGTCTTTCTAGATTAGATCTGTCGGGTTTCCCATCTGAGTAATGGTTTACTTCATAATACTTCCATCTTTTACTATTACTGAATTTAAAAACATAAAATTACGACGGGTGGTGGTGGTGGTGGTGCACGTCTTTAATCCCAGCACTCAGGAGGCAGAGGCAGGCAGATCTCTGCGAGTTTGAGGCCAGCCTGGTCCATAGAGTGAGTTCCAGGACAGCCAGAGCTAAACAGAGAAACCCTGTCTCGAAAAACCTAAAAAAAAGGGTAAAATTACAATCTGTTGGAGCAAACTGGTTTTCTGAAGGTACTAAATATTAGCTAGAAATAGAGGCTGAGACACTGTCACTTGAGTACACTTTTATTTAGATCAACAGTAACAGCATGATAGACTTTCACAGATCTGAACCACGAAGCTATTTAAACACACTATTTAAAATGTTGCTGTTCACAATTTGAGTATAGCATTATTACTGTTTGGTACTAGGCTCAAAGACGACATTTTGATTCCTCAGCTTTGGGGTATTCACTGACGTCGACATGATTGTCTAGTCATGCAGAGGCGAGAAATTCAAAAGCAGTTTCTTTTTCTTCGGCCAGTTCCTTTGCAGTAAGGTCCATCTTCTCACGGGAGAAATCATTAATGGGGAGGCCTTCAACAAACTTCCAGGACTTATTCTGTTAGAGAGCAATTGCAAGAGATTCAGTTCCAGTCAAAGTAACCTCTCAGCAGGGGACAGCCTAGCTAGAAATGGTATCGCAAAGCACACCTGTTTTAAAGTCTAATTCTGAAGAGCCAGTCAAAGGCCAGAGCTCACTTTTTAAAATCACACTGGGGATGAAACCCAGCCAGCATCTCCTTCATACTAGGCAAGAGCTCTTCCAGAACACATGGCCTAAGCCCAAGTCATAATTATCAATGAACTACAAGCACTTTAGTGTGGGGGAGCAAATGTACCCCATATGAATGAGTATTCATGACCTGAGCACCTCCATGTCAAGGACCCCAATGCCTCCAACTCATTGGAATGGCAAGGCCTTCCTCTGGTCTTAGCACTGGTATTGGCAGTGTATGCAGAAAGTATCAGCCACATCAAACAAGCTTCCTCCTCCTGCATGACTGCTCCCATACAGAGACCTCCTACTTAGCAGTCTGCCTCCTGCTCAGCTGTATATAATAGAGGCTTTGAGTTTCTGGGTTACTGCTGGTGTAACTTCATCAGTCCCTGACCCACTCAATCCCAGCTTTCTGAACATGTCTGTGATTTCTTCATTCTCTCAGTTCAATCCTAAAGCCATGAATATCACAACACTTGAGTTTAATACTCACTGAATTTTGAAAGAAACCCACAGAAAGTTACAATGAACTATACCATGATTATAATAAAGAATAATGTTCAGTACTCTATAGGTTTATGAGAAAATAAGATTCTATTTATGGGTACAATGCAGAATTACTGTAATAACAAAGTACCTATCAACAAGAGTTGAATCTTGCTTCTTGCTGTCCAGACTAGTTTCAGTATTTAATTAATGACTTGGCATTAGAAGAAATATATTTAAAAAACACTTTAGGGATATATATATATCATAAATAGATAATGTGTGTGTCATCCCACCTTGATCACGACAGGGAACGAGTAGAGGAGGTCATCAGGAACACCATAGGAGTTGCCATCAGAGATAACACCCATTGACACGAACTCTCCCTGAAAAAGATTCACACTATTATGGCTCACAGGGATTGGTTTACACAACCAACTAACAAAACTAAACGAAAGCAGGTGACTTCCTTGACTGCATGCATAACTACTGTGTGAGGCGCCACAGCAGTGCTGGCTCACATACATCCCCTTACCCACTCTTCCAGATCATGTGGGAAGTGGGTCACAGCTCCACCAATCTTACTTTTTTTTTTAAAGACTGAACAAAAATTTGTTTATATGTATGTGCATGCACATGTGTGCGCAGGTCCCTTGGAGCTGGAGTTAAAGGTGGTGGTGAGCTGCCTGGCATGGGTGCTAGGAATGAACTTGGGTCCTCTGCAAGAGAAGCAAGCATTCTGAACCGCCGAGCCATCTCTCTCCAGCCCCAAATTCCACCCTTATTTTACAGCTGAGAATCCTATGGCCCAAACAATCCTGGTTTCAAGAATGGCAAATGGGTGTGGGGGTGGCTCAGTGGTTAAGAGCACTGGCTGTTCTTCCAGAGGTCCTGAGTTCAATTCCCAGCAACCACATGGTGGCTCACAACCATCTCTAGTGGGATCTGATGCCCTCTCTTCTGGCATAAAGTTATTCATGCACACAGAGCATTCATATACATAAAATAAATAAATCTTAAAAAAAAAAAAAAAAAAAGGCTGCTGGGCAGCGGTGGCGCATGCCTTTAATCCCAGCACTCGGGAGGCAGAGCCAGGTGGATCTCTGTGAGTTCGAGGTCAGCCTGGGCTACAGAGTGAGTTCCAGGTCAGGCGCAAAGCTACACAGAGAAACCTTGTCTCAAAAAACCAAAAAAAAAACAAGCCAAAAAAAAAACAAAAAAAAAGGCTTACCATATACAACTGCCTTTAACTCCTAACATCCTTTGTGATAAATGTCATGTAACAACACAGCTTAGAAAGGTTAAGGAACATTCCTGGGCTCCCAGGCTCGAGGAAATGAACTGAACTGGCATCATTGCTCTTTTTACACTCTAGCTCCAAGGGACAAACTGGAAGAATGGCTGGTACGAACGAGAACCTCACCTCTGGGGTTCCAAACCAGATGTCTCTGATGTGGTCAGAGATGGCTTTTGCGGCAGACATTGCACTGGACAGTTTCCGAGCCTTGATGACAGCAGCGCCACGCTGTTGCACAGTCTGGGTGTGAGCATAGAGAGACAGAGTTATCTGAGCATGACAGCAAAATTCTCACCAGTTCCACATTTACCCTGCTGTGAAAGGTGGCTGCAACCACAGCTTACTGAGTTTCCTCCAGCGGTAATCTTACTATCCTAATTCAGTTATAAGCACCAGCCTTTTTGGATAAAGAAGTAGAAATTCCTATAGAACATGCGGCAAACTAAACACAGAGAACAGATCTTGGCATAAACAAGACTAGATGGCTCAGTTCTTCTGACTTGGACAATAATCTTGACTGTTACACAACAAGTCAGATCAGACGATGAGAACTGTCTTTTTGTATGACCCAAAAGAACACATCCCAGTCTGCAGAGCCACTGGCCAGACACTCAGCTCAGTCGTGCGGCCTGTCTCTGGCTGACTGTCGGAGGGCACAGGCTCTTACCGTGATGAACTCTCCCTTGAGCCAGCTGTCATCTTTTAGGGCTTCATACACACCAACTTCTTTTCCTTGCAACTTCACCTTAGCATGATTGACATCTGGATACTGAGTTGATGAGTGATTTCCCCAGATAATGACATTCTTTACATCATCAGCAGTTACACCGAGTTTAAGAGCAATCTAGTTCAATTTAAAACAAACACATCAGTTGGACAATTGATTTTTATTGCAAATCCTGACTTGTTTAAGTAAAGGAAAAAAGCTTCAGAAATGTTAAGCAAATACAAGCTAAAAACAGACTTGAAAAAAGGCAAATCTTATTGCTCAGCAATATCTATCCTAAAGCACTCAGTGGCGTCAACAACTATGAACCTGAAGCATTACAGTGTAAAATGAGAGCAGAGGGCATCCTGTAATTCATGATTAGATTATCAGTATAGTATGTTTCTTTACACAACAGGTCATCAGATCCTTAATGAATATGAGCTTTGTTTTGTTAATGTGTACATGGAAGGCCAACTTATTGATTGATTGTTCAGATACTTTTGGTATATGTATTCTATTTTGGTGAAATTTTTGTTACATATAATATATAAATTAATTTTCAATTAATCTTAATTAAAGATACTAGTATAAGAAGGGACTCATGTTACCAAACTGTGACTGTCCCTATTTTATAGATTTGAGGACTGAAATAAAGGAGGCTTCGTGACTTATGACAGAATAGTCACATTCTGATAAACTGATCAGAAGCTGAAAATAGTCTAAGCTGAGATGCATTTAAAACACAGAACATAATGAACAGTTTAGCTTGCTTTAAACACATTCAGAACATTCACACTAGCCTGTAGCTAAGCAAAACAAAATTTGCTTACAGTTTCTGTAACAAAAATATTTAATACATTTATGAATACTTACACTGAAAGTCCCAAGTGCACTAAGAACTGAAGAGCTCCTGACCCCTTGCCTACCAGCTTTAACTACTGCACAACAGTGAAGCCCAGATGCCAGCAGGCTTCTCCCACTGCAGGCCCCTTAGGTCCTTTACTTCCTTTGTTCATATGCCTTTGGTTTCTCACTCCTCTGATCTCTTGAGCTAATAGTCCTTTGGGCAACAAAGGACAGATGTTCTGTGCCCAGCAGATGTTGCTTCTGAAAGGCAGTCATGTCAGAACCAGTGAAATTAATACATACAAAGGATAACATTTCTTGCTTCCTTAGGCAAACTTCAGTCTGTCATGTAGACCTGTTAAGTTTTTGACTAACTCTCCAATCCTTGTAATTTTCTCCCCCACAGCAGTGCACTGTCAAATCACCTTGTGCATATGTACATATTGTGTGTATACATCCAGCTTTGGGTTTTACATGCACAGGAGAGTTCAGGTGACAGATCAGTCAGTAGGTAATTAAAGCTTTTGAGTTTTTGAATAAATAACAGAGGACTTGTCACGATTCATGAAAGAAAATTTTATTTTGGGTTTAATTACTTCTCATTTGTAATAACAACATCTATAAGAGGAAGAAAATGCTTCTTCAGAAGCTTCTGATGGCTCTCACTGTGCCAGACTGACAGAATGAAACCACCTAGCCAAGGGCTTGTGAGTTAGTGAGTGTACCAAGTGTGATGTACTACGAGAATGTCACTCTTGGTTCATTCATGCCTTTTGCCCCAACGAGGGAAACTGTTTCATGCACTGGGACAAAGTGCCATTCTGTGACCCTTGTGGAAGCAGAACCTTCCAACCTCTGCTTCTGCTAAGGCGGCCCATGAGGAGGCTTCGGTGTCATCTCACCTCTTTAGACTCTGTAGAACTAAGGTCAGCCCACATCTAAGACGGCAGCAAACTTCTTCGCTTATACCTGTCCTCCAGTCGGATCCCATCCCTTCTGGCCACCAGCCCAAAGCATCTCACTGAATAACTGCCTATGTTAACTGGGATGCTGAAGAAGATATTTATGGGTTGAGTCTTTCAACTTTAGGCTATATATCTCTTAATAATAAAAACAATAATAGCAATTTTTACTGTGTTTTTTATTATGTAATAGCATGGTAAGGGATGTACTTAGTTCACTTAGTACTGCTGTCTAGAACATATACAGGGGTTAGTTTATATCCAGGTAAATCTAGAAGCTCCATCATTACTTAGCTCTGTGACTTTGGGCAGGCTCCCTTACCTCTCTGGGTCTCATGTTTCTTATCTATAAAACAAGTGCAATAAATGCCTTGCACAGTCACCATGAGAATTAAAAGCTACCTAAAGCATCAATCTTGTAGTAAAGCTAACAAATGCAAATTACTTTATCTTTTATTGGATATTCCAGAGCTGAAAGAGTTAACTCTCAGTGTAAGACAGTGTTTTTTTATTTTCTAACTTTAAACTCATATAATTTCCTGTTTTAAAAAAAGTTTTCTTCAAACTAAAATAATAAATAGCACAACTCCCATAGACCTATAAGAAGCCTCGCTCTGTGGCTGAAGGATGGACACACAGTTCCAGAGCAAAGGAAAGAGTGCTGTGTCTGAGAACTCCGGAACAGAGAAAGCTGCAGAAGCTAGCCTGAATGAGCACCTTAGCTCCCAGTGTTCTGAAAAGCAACTGATCTCCTAGTCACCGATGCCTTTGACATCTTTATCTAAGTCTCCTAGAAGGAATACTTTGATAATTTTAGTAATTACACAGAATATTTTAAAAGATTAAAAAATAGAGTATCAAAATATAATTTTGATTGCTTAGCCGCAGAGAAAAATGAGTATCAACACCACTCAAGTCTTTTGTTCTATAAGCTTCACACATGACACAATTAAACTATATGCTGTGTGTTATTTCATTTGTAACTTTTTTTTGTTTTTATTTATTTACTTTGTTTTTTCATCCCAACCAAAGTTTCCCCTCCCTCCTCTCCTCCCAGGTCCTCCCCCTCCTCCCATGGATATCAGCCAGCCATGGTCTATCAAGTTGCAGTGAGACTAGGCACCTCCTCTTCTGTTAAGGCAATCTGGTAGGAGGAAAGGGTCCCCAAAGCAGGCAACAGACTAAGAGAACACCTGCTTTTACTGTTAGGAGTGTCCTAAGAAGATCAAGTTACACAACTGTCACATATGTGCAGAGGGCCTAGGTCAGTCTCATGCAGGCTCCCTGGTTGTCCGTTCAGTCTCTGTGAGCCCCTATGAGCCAGGTTAGTTGGGTCTGTGGGCTTTCTTGTGGTGCCCTTTACCCCACTGGCTCCTACAATCCTTCCTCCTCCTCTTCCACAGGATTCCCCGAGCTCTGCCTAATGTTTGGCTGTGGGTCTCTGTCTGTTTCCATCAGTTGCTGGGTGAAGCTTCTCTGATTACAGTTGGGCTAGGCACCAACTAGTTCTCACTGGTGTGGACTGCTTTGTAACTAATTTTTAACTACTATAACAAGGCAACATTAGCAACTGTGTTGTATTTTAATTGGTACACACACACACACACACACACACACACACACACACACACACACACTGGTTCACAATTGGTTACTTGAAGATAAAACCAAGGAGGCAGGCCAGCCTCTGGCCTTTAGAGAATAGATCCAAAAACTCCTTAACTTCTAATTTAAACAAAGGAATAGTTTCCTGCTCAACAAAAACAACAAACACACAAACCAAAATTTAATTATTTTAAAATAATTTAATTATTTAAAAAAAAGAAAAAAGTTTTACAGCCTAAATCTTTACGTTTTAAAAGCCATTTTTCTTACCTGAGATTTTGCTCGGTTGTGGTCCAAGCGAGTCAGGCAACTGAAGTTCTCCTTGGGGATGGATGGGGCGGCCTTGGAGGCCGTCAGGCAGTTTGTGTTGGCCGGGTTCCCCACGACAATGACCTAGGTGGGTAGGAGGCAAAGACACACGGACCACACACCTGTCTTAGAACTGGACTAAACATGTCTAACAGGCACCTTTTTTTAAAATCATATTTCTATGACATACAAGTCAGTTTCCAGCTGGCAATATCCACAACCCAAAGGATCCATCTTTATGTTTTACTATGGAGACAGATCATTCATCTATTTACCACAAAAAGCAAGAAATCTAAAGCTTCATCTCAGAGTTTGAGTCATTCATAAAACTTTTTTGGAAAGTTTTTTAGGAAATCAATTTTTCTTAAACTGGTCTAAACCTAAGAATAACCTGGGCTATTTGCTAAAATACAGATCATCTTCACAACTCCTCTAAATCTAATGAGTCAAATATACACACACATCTTTTGGGCCCCTGTGAGCATCAACTGCCTCTGGGTGTCCCAGTGTGTGAGTATTTCCCCCAACAAAGACTTTTTTGCAGAGGTAGAATTACCATGTAAACAGAGCCACAAATCCCAAGCAGCCCAGATTTTACCAGTCTGAATACCTCTGTAATCTTTTACCCAGAGACTTGTGTGTTCCTAATAGTTCTTATTTTTTTGTTAATGATTAGAGAGCAAAGATAACTATTTAAAATGAAATCTACAGAAAGCAAAAATGTAGACAACTATGAAGTATTATAAATAGGTCACTCGTAAAGAGTGGTTTTGGAGCTGGAAGATGGTGGCACACCTTTAATCCCAGCACTCAGGAGGCAGAGGCAGGTGAATCTCTGTGAGTTCAATGCCAGTCTGGTCTACAGAGTGAGTTCCAGGATAGCCAGGGCTATTAAATAGAGAAACCACCTTGAAAAACAAAACAAAAACTCAAAAGAGCTGTTTTGAAATATTAAGACAAATTTAGAATGAATATAAATAGCTACAGAGAAGAGGGAGTCATGCCAACTCAGTTTAAGAGACAGACCGTAACAATTCTGTCTGGAGAATATGAACACTCAGAAGCGGCGTCTGGCTGAGAACAAAGGCATTTAGCAGCCATCTTCCAAAACACACAGATGAATCGGAAGTTCTCAACAAGGTCCCCCCAGCAAATTCACAAGGAGGCTGCCATGTCTGAACCTAGCAAACTTTGTAAGAACCAGAAACAAACACAAGCAATTCTCCTGGCATTTAAACATCAAAAGCAGAAGTTTGAAAATGCAAATAAGAAAGAGACTGTCAAATATGCTGCCAGTCACCTTAACTGATTTCTTGGCATACTTCTCCAAGGCATTGCCCTGGGCTTTGAAGATTTTCACATTGGCTTTCAGGAGGTCTTTTCTCTCCATGCCTTCTCTTCTTGGCATGGAGCCCACAAGGACGGCCACATCCAGGTCTCTGAAGGCAACCTCCTCTTTGTCTGTTGCAATGATATCTGGGACAAGGCAAAAGCACACAGAGCTACTTAAGGCCGAGTTTCCCCTTTCATACTGAATCTACTGATTCTTTTAAACTGTGGCAAATGTTTATTTTTATAGTTCACAGTGGTATACTTTTCAGAGGCCTAAAAAACAAAACAAAACAAAACAAAAAAACCCAACCCATTCATTTAACACCCCTAAGAACACAGGAGTATTGTGGAATATTATTTTAAGGTGTGTTACTTTTGTTTATGGTGTGGAACATGTGCTTTAATAATGCAAAGATGTGTTGCATTCTTTTATGTTGCATTTGTCTAACTCTGTGAAGCTGTGTTACTGTGTCTGTCTAAAACACATGGTGGTCTAATAAAGAGCTGAACTGCCAATAGCAAGGCAGGAGAAAGGATAGGCAGGACTGCCAGGCAGAAAGAATAAATAGGAGAAACCTAGGAGGAAAAGAAGTTCAAGAACTGAGAGATGTCTCAGTGGTTAGTACTGACTGCTCTTCCAGAGGTCCTGGGTTCAAATCCCAGTACCCACATGGCAGCTCATAATTGTCTGTAACACCAGTTCCAGGGACTCAACACCCTCACACAGACATAGATTCAGGCAAAACACCAATACACATAAATAAAAATAAATAATAAAAAAAAGTTCATGGAGAGAGAAAAGGGGCCAGCCACCCAGCTATACAGCCAGCCATGGAGTAAGAGTGAAAGTAAGATATACAAGTTTTAAAAAAAAAAAAAAAGGAGAGAGAAAGAAAAAGCCCAGAGGCAAAAGATAAATGGGATAATTTAAGAAAAACTGCCAAGAAACAAGCCAAGCTAAGGCCGGGCATTTGTAAGTATTAAAAAGCCTCCTTCTACGTGTGATTTATTTGGGAGCTGGGTGGAGGTCCCCCCAAAAGACCAAAGACCAAAAGAGTAGAAAAAATAATCAACAACACAGGAGAAAGTCAATAATTATTTTGTATTTCTTACATCAATAATTGTCCAATTAAAATAGCTCTATAGCTTTTATCTTTTACATAATTATGCATGATACAGTCTTTGGAAGTAACTTTTTTTTCATTTATTACCATAGATAGTACAAAGAGAAACCAATACATCTAGTCTTTAGATTTTAATTACTTTGAGGTTTAAGATACCAAGTACAGCTGGGCTGTGGTGGCACATGCCTTCGATCCCAGCACTCGGGAGGTAGAGCCAGGCAGATCTCTGTGAGTTCAAGGCCAGCCTGGGCTACAGGGTGAGTTCCAGGAAAGGTTCAAAGCAACACAGAGAAACCCTGTCTTGAAAAACCAAAAGAAAAAAAAAAAAGATACCAAGTACAAATTGAAAAATAATGTTTACTAGGGCATAATGTACCAGGGATAATGCTAAGGATTGTATTCTACCAAATGTTATCTTCACATTTCACAGATGAAGAACTAAGGCATAAGAAATTGATAAGATAGGGAGGTCAGTCCAGAGTTCAACTGTACAAACACATATACCTTGTGTTTTTGATCAAGGAACATGTAGCGTTGCTTTCCTTTGAGTGTATCACAAAGGCCATGGCCGAGAGTCAGCATTTCTATATGTAAGTCTCAGATCAGTAAGCATATGTCAGTCAGGTTGCTGAGTCCCCAAACAGAGGAACATCAGAAGAAAAAAAGTACCCATCTTCCTTTTCCAGTCACACATCCTTTGTCAAGCTGTCCCTTCCCAGCCACATTCATAGCAGCCTGAGGACACTGGGTCCATTAGTGACAGTAGAGGAACCAGCAGAAAAGGGAAATGGAAATGCCAAGAGGAAGCCGACATGAAGTGGCTGTGGGTACGGAAAAGGCCGAGCGCAGTCAGGTGTCCCTTAGGCTGAAGCTGAGAGCCGCATAACCAAGGACAGGAGAGTAGCCCGTCTAGGGAGGCCTGACCAGACAGAGGTCATATTTTCCTTCAAGGTGCACAACACTAAGGACAATTTTCCCGCCTCAACCCAGTGCTTGGCAGATGAAAAGGGACATATATGAGGGACCAGCATATACGAATGCCTAGGCAGCACATAGCCTTGGAGAACATGCTGTGGAATGGAAAATATTCTGTTACACAATGCTACTATTACTTCTAAGTAGACTTCAAATAATAGCACAATGCAAACAACCTGGAGGGATAATTCTTGAACATATTACTTCTAATTATAAATTATTGTTATATGTAGATGTAAGAAAAACAAGCCCTTGACTTGCCACTAATTGTTTCTTGCTTTTGCACTTATTTATTATTGGTATTCATGTTTAAAAAGTAGTGTAGTTCAAAAAACAACAACAAAAATACTTTTGTGAAACGATTTCTAATGGACAGTCTTTAGGAAGAATCTAAAAATTTCACCTTTGGAAAGACACAAAGTGCCATGTAACCCATGTTCTCTGACTTCCCTACTCACCTTTCAGAAGGGGAAGAGCACAGTCTTGCAGTTCCATCAGGACCCCATCCAGAACAGCCATCATGGGGGTGATATCCAGCAGCACAAGAATGATGGGCTGTCAAAGAGCCAGGACAGCAGATATGGAGGGCGGCACTCACAAGGTGTACCCCCCCCCCATCTGTCTGGACACACTTAGCTCCCACCAATCAGTCATAATTAGGGAAGGGAGATGACACAGCTTGCTGTTTTTTTTTTTTTTTTTTTTTTAAATAATTTAACTTTATTTTATATGCATTGGTGTGAAGATGTCAGATCCACTGGAACTGGAGTTACAGACAGTTGTGAGCTGCCATGTGGTTGCTGGGAATTGAACTCGGGTCCTAGAAGAGCAGCCAGTACTCTTAACCACTGAGCTGTCAATCCAGCCCGTCAGCTTGCTTTTATTAGTGGTTGCAGGTATGATTTCATTTTATATAGCTAACAGTAACTACAATATCTGACATGCAGGGAAAATTCAACTATCTGTAGGTCAAGAGAAAGAATTAATACTTTAGAAAAGGGTTTTAGTGTACAGAAAACAGACTTGCTAGAACTGGGGTTGCCTGTTTCCTGTGGGGGTAGACTTCTCCTGTGATTATCGGGGTTCAAAACAGTATCACTGGAAAGAAAGGACAGATTCAACAACTTTCTCATAGGACTCCCCTTCTCCTGGTCACTCTCAGTGACACACTGTTACCTGCTGGTTGCACTAAGCTGAGCAAACACATCAGGTGGAAGAACTCTGGTTTCAGGTATGGTCAGTCTTGCAGGGTAGCCTATAAACGTCTTAGCTTCTACTAACTAACAGCAAAGGACTTATTACAGTTATTGGGTCTGCCTCTTCATTCACCATTTGCAACTAGATACAGAACCTGATTAAGAACATTCTTTTACTACAATGCCAAGGTTTAGAGACATGTACCTACCTGGTCTTTACCAAAGACAGATCCATTTCCAATACTGTACAACAGTGAATATGCAATCTGACCAGCTGCCCCAGTGACAAGGACTCTGATTGGTTCAGACTGAAATGAAAAAGAGCCAGTCACAGCTTATTAAAGTGTTAGTTTAATAAGACAAAACATGCTTTAGAAGAGAGTATGAGACCTTCAGGTCTCTTCTTAGCTCAGTAGAAAGCTAACCTCTAGGCTTGTTTTCAGGAAAGACAGCATGGACAAATGAACTATGCAACTTACCAAGTGTGTCCTCACCGGCACCCTTAGGAAGCATTAACTTTTACTCAATGGAAGCAAAAAACACAAAACTGAATTTACTTATGCAACTGTGTCCATCTTTGGGGGACATTTTGCCAAACACTAGGCCCACAAAGTCATATCCATATTATGAGGTGATATAAACCCAGGCAGGTCAGGAGCCTCACAAACCTTTATTATGCAAATCCCAACTCCCACCTCATCAGAATCCTGCACACTAGGAAAAGGTGTAGCAGTGACTAAAACCTTCCCTTTAAACCAAAAAGGTTTAATGAAACAATCTAGACTTAACTACCCAAAGAGCAAAAACAACCCTGCATTTACTTAGAAGCAGGATCTCCCTATGTAGATCAGGCTAGCCTAAAACTCACAGAAATCCACCTGCCTCTACCCCCAAGTGCTGACATTAAAGGTGTGCATTTGTTTAAAGTATATGGGGTGGAGTATACACGACACAACATGCTGTGAGGGTTAGTTTTTTCCTTCCCTTATGTGGGTCCTGGGGATTGAACTCAGGCTATAAGACCTGGTAGCAGGTTCCCTTTGCCCATTGAGCTTGCTGGTCCAAGCCTTTAATATTTTTTCAAGTAGAAATTTATTAATATCTGGATTATAATAAATTTTAGTATTAAATATTGTACTAAATCAGCAATAGCTGACAATCTGATTCCAAGGGAAAATTATGTTTTAAAAGGAGGAAGAGAAACCACAGAAAAAGTACAATGTTATATAATCGGAAAAAAAAGCAGCTTTACAGTCTAAGAGACTCTGAATAAAAGAAGACACACAGACAAAAATAACAACTGTATTCAAAATGAGGGCTGAGTAATGGAAGAAGTCTAAATTAGGCTCAGGGAATTTCAGGCTGGAATGAAGATGAAGTATCCCTTCCTTGATGATGCTGAGCTTACACTCAGTGTCTTCCTGGTCCCTCCCTGTGTGAGGAAGTGACCCCTAAATTGATGGGGCAGAGAAACATGTCGTCTCTCTTTAGAACAGTCTCTTCTAGGTGACTCATCTGCCTGAGATGGGAAGATGGGTCGCCTGAAGTCAACAGCACTCAATGACTTGGTCCCCACAGATGTCAAAAAGGAAAATTCAAGAAATAAGTATTAATTGTTACAAGGAAATAAACTTGACCATAGTAGATTTTACTTGCATTTCTTCCTCAAAAACATGCCCAGGATAGGAGTAGAAAAATACAATCAAAGATAAAACCTCAGAAAGCTATGGAGAAAAATTCTCCTTGCTCCCTGGATCTCTCTCCTATGTTTCCATATCTCTAGATATATTAAACTTAATATCTACATAAACCAATTTTAATAAAAATATATATCTATATTAATTAATATGTACTTAATAAAGCACATATCTATGCCCAAAATAAACTGTATGTATGAATAGCACTCATTATCCTATATGGTTACTTTCTTCTATACACAGCTTTATGATATATGTTCTAATATATCATTATTAGGAGCCAATACTATTATAGACCTGTGTATATTTCCTCTTGTCATCTTTCCTTTTGAAGTTGGGAAATGAGAAGGGAGAAGCTGTTTCCCTCTTCTGGGGGCTTTGCCTAGTTCATCTTCCTGAATTCAATTCACTGCGATATCTCAACTGATAGATAAAAACAGGTACACAACTAGAACTCATGTACTTGCTTAAGAAATAGCTGATCATGTAAATAGAGACTGAAATGTCCACAACTGGAAGCAAATTGAATGTCCTTTAAAAAATGAAGATACTCTATTCATGTACATGTGTATTGAGAAGACTGGACACTGAGGGGCCATATTTCAGCTGTACTAAGCAAAACTATGTCACAATTTTGAAATATTTTTATTTCGTTTATTTGAGTGTGTGGGTGGGAGAACACCATGGACATTTCCTCTAAGATTCCTACATCCTGCAGTTATATATTTCCATGTCAGCTAGACTGCAATGTTCCCTTGAGAGCAGTTTGCCTTTGATTAAAATTTGCACTCTTCATATAGGTTTTAACATATATTTTACTGAATGAATAATGTAAAGGTAAAGCTTAAGTGTAAGCATAAAGAAAAGATCAAACAAAAACAAAACCACACTGATATCTAGGCATGGTGGCACATGCCTGCAATCCTAGGGCTGGGGGGTGAACATGAAGATCAGGAGTTCCAAGAGGCCAGCATGGGTTACATGAAACCCTGCCTCAAAAACAACCAACCAAAGATCATCAACCCCCTCAAGATCATCACCACTCCCACCTCAAAAGATCACTACCAACCCCATATCACCACCAATCCCCATAAAAGATCATCACCACCAACCTCACCCCAAATTTGATTTGAACAGCATAAAGCAAACTGGGATAAGAAATGAGGGGGAGCTGGAAACCTTTAAAGCCGGTACCAGGGAGGGGGTCAGCCTAGTCTACAGAGAGAGAGTTCTAGAATAGCCAAGGCTACACATAAAAATCCTGTCTTGAAAACAAACAAAAACAAAGCAACCCTCCTCCCCCCACAAAAAAAAAAAAAAAAAAAAAAAAAAAAGAAAAAGAAATGAGGGAGAATGTGCCAATCACATCTATAAAGTTTAACCTTCCAGAAATTCTAGCTGATGGTTAGAACAGAGTAATGTAGCCATTTTTCAAAAATGTGTTCCCAGTATCACAGTCTGTAGTGAAGAGTCTGTGGCCAACTAATCAATAGTTAATTCTACTCCAGCAGGTTCCCTCTGTGTTTGGCAATTCCATCTTAAGGGCTGTCTTAGTATCTGCATGATGATGGTGTAGGCAGAGGAAACACCAGTTTGGTTCTTAGTGCTCTCCTGAGACACTGCAGTAGGAAAGTTGGGTAGGAGAGTCCCACTGACTTCCCACAATGCAACAGTGCCAATGCAGGTTACTATTCTTTGCTCAGATATCTGGGCATTCTGCCAAAATCCAAAAAGGAATGGCTTCTCTTTTGGCAGGGCACTAACGACCTTCCTGAGGATATAGGCTGTCTTAAAAATGTGCTATTTAGTTGAAAAGCTTTAATTGTAGTTTTTCCCTTTGTTATCCACAGAACAGCATTCCTCTTTTACTTTCTAGTTTACTGCAATAGAAAGGAGAAGTGATGTCATTCCCGTCCCCCAGGTACTCTTAGGTCACTCCCTTAGGGACAAGGCAAAGTGTTCATTTTAAAAATGCTTTTGATTGGTTACAAAAAGACAGCTCTCTTCTTTCTGAGACAGAGTCTCCCTATGTAGCCCTGGCTGGCTGAAACTTGGTTCATAGAGCAGGGTGGTTTTGAAATCTTAGAGCTCCATGTGTCTCTGCCTCCCAAGAGCTGCAGTTTAAGGCATGCACCACCACAGGTATGCACCACCACACTGAGTGGAACTGACAGCTCTTTTCTAAATCAGTAATTTACTCACATACTCTTCCCGGGAGACAAGAAGGTTCTGAATCATGTGAGACTGCAACATGACAGAACTCTTCTACCTGGACCAGCTCATGCCATCTGGCACAGATGTGACCTTCTAGGGGTAAGGCTGGTTCTGGCTGCTGTATAGGGAACGCATCAGAGGCCCTGGATCTCCATGACCTTGGGAAGTCAATGACCTTGCCAGGCTGTTTTAAGAGGAGGTGAAATAATCTCTAAATCCCCTTTAAACTTCAGAATTCCAATATTCTGAAAGATGAGGAGTAAAGCTATCAGATATTACATGCTGGCATTATGGGTTTATATCTTAACTGGTAACTTCAGCTACTGAAATTACAGAATGACTTGCTAAATGCATGATACAGTCAAGGTAAAATGGGAAGAAGAGACCCAAATCTCGTGACCCTGAGAAACTCATATTCTGGGTCTCAAGAACTAAGTTTTAGTATTTTAAGTGGGGCTTTGGTTAAGATGATTTTAAAAAGGTTTTCATTTAGATCTAAAATTCTAAAGTCTGAAGTTCTTGGGTAACCACCCCCGTTTTATGACTAAAATCATTACAGTAGAAACCACTTAAGCCATAATTTAAATAACCACTTATGTGCCAAAATAACATTTACTGGGAATTAGTAGTTGCCCCTTTGGGGTCTCTTATAGAGGTTGGGGGGGTTTTTGTCCCTGCTTTGAAACATGTCTTTTTGGGTTCTGTGAAATTTCCAATTCATCCAAATATTTTCTCATACTCCCAATCTTGAGATTAAAGGAGAAAAAGTATTTTCAAAATATAAATTCTAAAGCACTGTAGCAATTTCCAGTCTGGTGATAAATGTCACCTTCAAAGAGCACGCAGATTATTCCTACGCCAGAGTTCCTTCACCTCCCCCTCCCCCCCTCAGCTGGGACAAGACAGGAAGATCCAGCGATCTAGAGCTTTCAACAAGATGGTTGCGCTCCATTTGTAAGTAGGTCTGCTGCAATACATGACAGAATAGTAAAGAATATCCACACTGATTGTTTGACTAGTGATGCTAACGAGTCCTGGCATTACATAAGAAGATCAAGAATAGGTTTTCAGTAACATTTTTTTTTCCTTTGAAATTAGATATGGCAGAAACACGTCTCCTGAAAACTGGGATCATAACCTGGAGCACCACCTACCTCAACATCGCAGGCCTACTCCTTCCAAGAGCTTAAGAGACAAAATAGAGGTTAGGACCCAATTCTTTCCCTCCCACCAAATCTCATCCCCGTCAAATCCTCAAACGTCCTTCGGAGAAAATTTTGTCCCTCAGCGATGCGTCAGGATTGAAACACGTCTCTCCAAGGACACGACTTCTCTAGAGTCCTTTTAAGAACTCTCTGATGGATGCAAACCCCCTTCCAATTACTGGGTTACTGCGACAGTCCGCGAGGATGGATCGGGTTTTGCAAACCGCGCAAAGGACAGCGCCTGGCATTACTGCTTCTCTAAAGCGCGTCAAGCGCAGGATGAGGCCGAGAGGCCGGAGCTGCTGCAGGATCCAGGAGCCCATACTCACCATTATTGAGAATTGCGTGGACGATTTGTGCACCTGCAAAGGCGGTCTCCAGGAGTCAGGTCACCTCTACAGCGGAACCGACTCTGGGAGTGAGCGCTGAGCTCGCCAGGAAAGATTCGGCAAGATAGCTCCCGCACTTTCTGGGAAGTGTAGTTCATCCGGCGGGTCTCTGGCACCCATCTCCGTGTATTCCTGACAGTGAGAAACTACAGTTCCCGAAAGGCCTTCCTTTCTGCTCGCTTCGCGGACTGCAAAGTAGTCCCAGGAGCTGAGCCTCTGTGATTGGAGGACGTCCGTGAGCGGAGGGTTTGTGCTGAGGTTGAACCGCCTGACTGACGGAGCTCAGCAATTGGCGGGAGGGGAGGCGTTAACTCGAGGGAGGAGAAACGACCCCTGAGCGACAGCACCCGCCGCGCCACCAGGACTCTATCCTCCCCCAAGGCTAAACAAGGGAGGCTGAGACCTGACGTTGCGTAAAGCCCGCTCGACCCGGAAACAAACCTTTTAAAAACCCACTCTCTCAGGGGCGGGAGGAATCGACGCGTCCGGAAGAGCGGACAGCTTCACCGTTGCTAGGCGACAAGTCAGGCGCACCTGAGCGCTCTAGGGACCAAGACCCAGTGGAGCTGCGACCCCACTCTGGAGGCAGGTGAGCTCGGCCCTGAGGGGTTTTCTCTTCATTTTGGATCCAGAACGGGGTGCGGCGCTGTCGCACGTTGCCTGAAGCCCGGTCGGACCTAGCGGGCGGGTGTGGGCGTCCTCCCGGGTCCCTCGTTAGTGTCAGGAGCGCGTGGATGCCACAGTGTTCAGGACAGAGGAGTGCGCTGCAGTTTGCTCCAGCGAGACTTTTCCAAAGTGAAGTCAGAAAGATTTGTTTGTGGAGTGAGCCCCTTCCTTGTAGGAGCTTGTGGTACACGGATCTAACTTTCTCTGCCTTCCGTGAACATTGAGACTGCCCACTCGTTCTCTTTTTGGAAACTGGTTGCGTTTTAAAACATCTTGATAGTTATGCCAAACTCGTATTCCCAAGGGAGGTTGGGAGACACTGGTTGTTACAGGCAGAATGTTAGCGGCTAAAACAACGGAAGAGGCTTTCATTTAAAATGAAAGTTGCTAAGGGAACTGCTGTATCCTCCATTTGTTTTGTGTGAATATTCCGAAAGACGTGGTGCTTTGGAGCAAATCAATGAATGTGCTATTGGTCTAACTTTAGGATTTTCTGTCACTATAAATGAATGCTGAGAGGCTTCACTTTTGTTTTTTGGAAGACTTACTATTTGGAGAAAGAAATATAATGCCTTAGAGTCTGTCAGAGTTTCTGTTTTTGCAATGAAAAATTATGACCAAAAGCATGTGGGGGAGGAGAAGGTTTATTAGACTTCCACGCTGTAGTCCATCACTGGAGGAAGTCAGGATAGGAACTCAAAACAGGGCAGGAACCTGGAGGGTGTGACCTGATGCAGAGGCCATGGAGGGGTACTGTTTACTGACTTGCTCCTCATGACTTGCTCAGCCTGCTCATTTCTTATAGAACCCCTAGGCTACCAGCCCACAAGGGGCTTGGCCCTCCCCCATAGATCACTAATTTTAAAAAATACCCTACAGGCTTGCCTACAGCCTGATCTTATGAAACATTCTCTCACTTGAGAGTCCCTCCTAACTTCTGGTTCTAGCTAGTGTCAAGTTGACATAAAACTAGCAGTACAGGGTCCAGTGCATGTAGGTTTCAATAGAAAGTACCATACTTGAATGACTCCTTGAATCACTTTGCTCCTCGGGTGCTTTTCTTTGGTTCTTGAGCACTGATCTTTTTACATTGGGATGCTGCATTTGTCTCTGTCCACACTTAGATTGTTCTTGGGTTGTACCTCTAAATGTCAGAGACTCTCAAATTCTAGGGCACACCTGTGTATTTGGTGCTTCCATTTGGTTTTCTAATGAGCATCAGTTCTGTTATTTTACAGTATTTCCTACTGAGCAGCTATATGCGGAAGCTTCACACTCTAGACAGAGATGGCATGGCTTGCTCCCAGTCTCCCTTGTTGGCTGAGGGTGAGATTACAGGATTCCCAAGTGAAGAGGGAAGGGCTGGAACTGACTTCATGGGGACTGTTCTAATAGATCTGCCATGGGAACTTAGGATAACAGTTAGGCTGAGACACTTGTTAGGCTCTAGAGATCAGAAGTGAGTAGGACACAGTTACTGCCTTTCACGGATCACTGTAGCATGAAACAAAAATTTGTAATCCCTAAAGGCAATACAGCGATCTGGTACCTGTTAAAAGGCTTATTCTGTACTTGGAGGGTTTTAAGAAGGGGGTGCTGTCTGAGGACAGATGGGTGTTCCACTAGCCAGCCAGGATGAGGTAACAACCACATTTACAGTGCCACAGTGTGCTGGTGAGTTTTCATCAATTTTACACAAACTAGAGTCACCTGGGAAGAGAGGCACTCTGTTGAGGAACTGCTTCCATCAGAGTGGTCTGTGTACATCTTTGGGTCGTTTTCCTGGTTGCTGATTGTCTTAGTTAGGGTTACTATTGCTGTAATGAAACACCATAACCAAAAACAACTTGGGGCAGAAAGGCCTTTTTGGCTTATCCTTCCACATCATTGTTCATTATTGAAGGAAGTCAGGACAGGAGCTCAAATAGAACAGGAACCTGGGGGCAGGAGCTGATGAAGGAGTGCTGTTTACTAGCTTGCTCCCCATGATTTACTCATCCTTCTTTCTCATAGAATCCAGAACCACCAGCCCAGAGATGGCCCCACCTACAATGGCCCTCCCCATCAATCACTAACTAAGAAAATGCCTTATAGGCTTTCCTACAGCATGATCTTGCGGAGGCATTTTCTCAGTAGAGGTTCTGTCCTCTCTAATGATTCTAGCTTGGGTCAAGTAGATATAAAACTAGCCAGCACACTGTTTGAAGTGGCTAGTGCCATTCCTGGGCGATAGGCCTAGCTGTGTGTGAAAGGTAGCTGAGTAAACCAGCAAGCACTGTTCTATGGTCTTTGCTTCAGTTTCTGCCTTAGCTTCCATTTATGATTGAGTATGATGTGGAAGAGTAAGTTGAAGTAAACCCTTTCCTCCCCCAAGTTGCTTTTGGTCAGTATTTTATCATAAAATTGGGTAGAGGAAAGTTGTCACCCTAACAGAAGCAGGAATAGTATATCTTAAGGAACCGTTTCTTTTACCATTGGGCTTCCTATGGCAGGAATAACTTATGAAATGCTGATGGACCAGGAATGGACCTTGCAAAGACAAGAAAAAAAAGCCCAATTTTGCCTCAACCATTGTCTCTTTTATCCTGAAAGAATCCATGTTTACAGTCCTGATGTGTTTATCTATAAGACTGTTCAGGTTGTACCAGTAATGGAGGTTGGAGAAGGAGCAGCCTGCTAAGGCACTTGAATATTTTAATATGTGCTTCAGGTCTGTGGTGGTTTGAATGAAAATGGCCTCCATCATATGTTTGAATCATGGTCCCCAGGTGGAGGAGCTATTTGGGGAGGATTGGGCGTGGGTGGCCTTGTTGGAGGAGTTGTGCCATAGGGAAGAGCTTTCAAGTTTCAAAAGTGTCTAGCCATCCCCAGCACACTCTGCCTCCTGTTGGAGTTTGAGACATGCTCTCAGCTGCTCTGCTGCCGTCCTTCACTTTGCCATCATAGACTCAGACCCTCTGGAGCCATAAGCCCAGTTAACACTTGGTTTGTAGTGTTTTGGCGCAGCCATACGATAGTAACTCCTACAAGGTCTGTATTCTTATATGATTTTTGTGACTTATAATAACTTACCTATGTTGGTGTTGCTATAACACAATCAATGGATTAAGCAACAAACATTTTTTTTTTCTCATAATTTTGGGGGCCTGGAAAGTGTAAGATCAAAGTATCAGCAAATTTGGTTATTCTGTTCATAGATATATGTATTTTCTTTACCTTTTTCATATTGACTCTGTGTGGAAGAAACAGCCAATCCACAGTGCTGTATTTTATCTTGAGATACTTTATATGAGCTTTTCTTTTTTCTAAGTTCTTGGTATTAAACATTCTTTGCAAGTTGAACTTGATAGTAATTCTCATTCCTGTGCAAGAGGGGAAAAATGTTACTGGAATTGGCTCCTAGGCTAGGCCATAACTGATAAGACTGAACTGAGTCACTTATGCAAAATTGCATAATCTGACTGAAACGTCAGGGAAGCCAATAAACTTCCCCCTAGAAGAATTCTTTTCTGCCGAGAGTGGTTAATGAAGTAGACGCATGTGACGCCTGTCAGCCTTCACAAACAAATAGCAAACACCAAAAAATTTCCTATCCTTATGTTAGCCAGTCAGCCTTCAAAAATTATTTTTATTTTTGGATTATAAAAGCATCATTTCCCCCTTTCCTTTCCTCCCTCCAAACCGTCCATATACCTCTCCTTGCTCTATCTTATTTTCTATTCTGTTTCCTTGTTCCTACTTTGGAAAACCTATTATTCTGTCATTGCTCAGTAGGAACTCTCATTTTATTTTATAGGGTAGATTCTGCCCAGATTCTTGAATTACAAATAAAACCCAATTTACCCTGTAACTAAATTGCTGTAATTTTGGCTGTCATCTTTAGCCTTCATGTGTGTGTGTTGGCTCTTCATATCCACGGCTTTTTCTCCCATAGCCCCCTCTTTGCTTGAGCCCAGGCTTCTTAGTAGCCAACATCCAGTTCTTCTTACAGTTCTCATTTCAGATTCTTTTTGCCTTACGTGTGTGTGTGTGTGTGTGTGTGTGTGTGTGTGTGTGTGCGTGTGCGCGTGTGTGTGTGCGTGTGTGTGTGTGTGTGTGTGCGTGTGTGTGTGCGTGCGTGTGCGTGTGTGTGTGTGTGTGTGTGTGTGTGTGTGTGTGTGTGGTTAGAGGCCCAAGATTGACTTGGGAGTCTTCTTTATCTCTCTCCACCTTATCCAGTTGGGCAGGGTCTCCCACTGAGCCCTCTCCCACCTATGCAGCTGGTCTAGAAGCACTTGCTTCTGGGATCTCCTCTGGTTGTCTTTCACTGCTGGAATCCCAGGTGGGCCGTCGTGCCCCCTGGAGTTTACGTGGATCCAGATTCCTGTGTGCAGATTATACATCAAGTGCTTAACATTGAGCTATTTGCCAGCCCTGGCTTAATGTTTTAAAACAATGCACATGACTATATCTGTTTTGATATATATATTTCTGGGAAAATGATAGATGAGTTTATGTTCAGTATTTTTACATGAAAAATTAATTAAGAGTGTATAAATCAAGGATTTTTTTTTACAGTATTTTGTGTTAGTAGGTGGAAAGGGGAAATATGAACTGATTTATTATTAATAATTCATGTGACTTTATAACTACAAAATGTATCCACATGCACAAGAATAAGTACAAGCACATTTTACCCATGAGGCATCCTAGGGCTCACAAGATCTTTTATAGTATAAAATTATTTACCCTCATACTGATTTTATTTGTAGCATATGTGAAATTGGCATACATTTTAGGTTTTTTTAAAATGAAAAATCAAACTTTTAAGCCTTTTGTATTGTTCTGTTTTTGTTGTTGTTTGAAACAAGATCTCAGACTAGAAGTCACTGTATGGTCTAGGCTGGCCTTGAACTCACAGCACTCCTCTTTGCACAGCCTCCTGAGTGCTGGGTACAGGTGTGAGGCTGCACTCAGCTGGGACTGTTGAGCTTTTATGTAATTATCTGGTTGTAATCTGATTTCCTCTTACTGAAAGTAGCTGAGTGGTGGTTAGACAGTAACAGAAAGAAGAAACCCTTGCTGCTCTTGGCCTAATGAGCTGCGTTTTTACAGCTCTGTACTTTGCTATTGCAGCCATGCATAGCACAGGCATGATAATACAGCGTGGTAGAGTGTGAATAAAAATAGAATCATTTAAAAAGAAAGGTTGACATTTGTGAGATAAATCAGAAACTGATTATTATAAATATTTTTTAAATGAAAGAGTATACAGCCCTAAATAGTGACTTAGCTAAAAGGATGTTTGACATATCCTTTTTTAAACATAAGAATAATGTGATTAATCTTGGAAATCCTTTGGTTTAGATGACATGCAGAACATTTTTAAAAGTAGGAAATATTCCTAAAATGTATGTGTAGCATTTTAAAAACAATTATCACATTTATTTTAGCATGTCTGAAGCATAGTTAAACCTCAGATCAAACTTAGTCAAGGCAAAATTGAACTTAAAATTATAACCACATTGAAAACTACTTTATTACTATTTCATACATGCACACAGTTTATATACATTCCATAGCACACATGTACAGATGCCCACCTCACTCTCTTGTTTGCATGTCCTGCTGTGTAGACTGTGCTGACCTCTGTCCCGCCAGCTCTGCTGACTGCTGCTGAAGCGGCTCACCTGCAGAGATTGGACCGGTGTTTTCAGGAGTGCTCAAGTACAGAAGGCTTTAACAGTCATGTGACCTTCATGTAATCAAGTTGTTAGTGGACAAAAGGAAGAATTCGGTGAAGTTAGTAGCTAGGTCATTCTTTTTTTTTTTTTTTTTTTAAGATTTATTTATTCATTATGTATACAGAAGAGGGCGCCAGATCTCATTACAGATGGTTGTGAGCCACCATGTGGTTGCTGGGAATTGAACTCAGGACCTCTGGAAGAGCAGTCAGTGCTCTTAACCTCTGAGCTATCTCTCAGTTTACTACATTTGTATTTGTTTCCTATAGCGTGTGTATGTATGTGTGTGTGCGTGTGTGCGTGTGTGTGTGTGTGTGTGTGTGTGTGTGTGTGTGTGTCTGTACATGTATACAGGAGTGTCACAGCATGCACATGGAGGTCAGAGGACAGTTTGTGGGAGTTGGTTTTACTCCTTCCACAATAAGGGTCTCAGGGATTCAGTTCAAGTTGTCAGGCTTTGGGGAAAGTGCTTTTCCCCACTAAACTGTCAGTCTCCCTACCTTCTTTTTAATTTTAGGTGAAACAGGAGAAAACAATCCACCAGGATTCTTTTTGACAATTACATTTTTTTCTGGGCATATCAGCAATCTAATCTTAAATTTTTTCACTTAATTGGAAGAAGTAAAAATTAATTAGTTTTTATTCTTCTTAGCCATATGACCTTGAATGCACTTCTTGGTTGGTCTCTGTAAGCCTTAGTTTGCACTTAGTATGATAACACAGAATGACCATTAAGTCTGGAAACAAAATGGAACAATTGTTCTTCCATAGATACCCACTTAAATCAAGTGATATAGATGATGCTTTTAAGTCCTGCTTTTAAGAGTAGAATTCTGAAAATAACTTATATATCCAGATTTAATAAGAAGGCTGGTCACCTTTAATCCCAGCACTCAGGAGGCTGACAAAGTTGGAAGCCTGCCAGGGCTACATAGTGATACCCTGTCTCAGATAAATAAAAAATGAAAAGTATGTAAGAAGTGAATGGACTGCAGAATATATATTCATATAGATAAACATTAAAATGCAACATTGAATGAAAAATTTGCATTATTTATGATCCCATTTTTATAAAAAGTTGTATAAATGCTATGGTTTGGACATATTGTACTACCAAAAGTTGAGATGTTGGAGACTGGTTGCCAGTGCAAGCGAGGTGATGAGGACTCCTTTAAGAGGTGGGGACCATGGTAGGTCCTTAGGTCCTAAGGACGTGGCCTTCAGAAGAGATTAATACCCATCTCTCAGGAGAAGTCAGGTCTCTTGGACCGGATTTGTCAGTGTGATATTGTTGAGTTGTACAGGAGAACTATGGCATTTGGCTTCTAGTGCATGCATTTGTGCTGTGATCCCCAAAGAGACAACCCTAAATGTTATCATCTTGAATGTCCTAAAAGATCAAAGTCCTTATGTTCTAAAATCTCAGAGCATAATGCTGAAAAAAATAGCAATAGTAGTTACTCTAAGACTTTTCTAGGAGAATTGTTTGAGAAACATAAAAATACAACAAAACCCTCATAGGCCATGTTTCACAATGATAGCCCACATATTTTCACAAGCACGAACTCATGTCTTTAGATACGACACTCGTAAGCAGAAAAGTTATATTCATAAATAGGCTGCAAGCTGAAGTGTGTAAATATACATCACTATGTGGGTAATGCTATCCAGCTTTGCAATGCAGTCATCTGAAACCTAACACGTTTGATAAAATCATTGAGAAAAACCACAACAGGCTGTTAAGATGCATCAGTGGGTAGAGACACTTGCTGTGCGAGCCTCAGGACCTGAGTTTGATCCCTGTGGAAGAAGAGAACTGACCCTGAAGAGTTGTCCTCTGACTTCCATATGTGTATTAATATTCCAGATATTCAGAGCTCTCTTCTTCCTTACTTAGAAAACAGTCCAGAACACATCCTCACTGCATCTGTAGCCACTAAAGAACCAATGCCTTGGCAGGTGTCACCTTTCATAATGCAGACACATGAAGGAGGTGTTGCTTCATTTATTTGAGAGGTTTCAGCATTCACATACACACACAAACCTGTACTCTTTCAAGTAAACCAAATTTGCAAAATGTGTGTTGGATGAATTAGAACTCTTTAAAAAATTTTTTCAACCATTTTGTATTTGCATTCTTGGAATTTATGCAAAGATGAGTTACATCATATAGCAGATGGTAGAAAATAATGCTGGCATGGTAGTATAGTGGTACATAATATGGTTGCATATAAGTGATTCCAATTCACTTATAAAGCAAATTTATTGGCCAGCCATTCAGGGGACTCAAGTATTGTTATTAAGGATAAAGTGTAGAAAGAGCAGAGAGTGTCCATTGTTCTTCATGGAAATTGCAATCTTGTGGAAAGTAAAGAGACGTAGTTAGTCATAAATGCATCATTACAATCTGTAAACACCATGAGGGAGTTCAGATTGTAATATAATGGTAAGGTAAAAGGTCTACACATTACAGTATTAGCCAACTGCTTTTATAAATTGATAGCTCTTAGATTTTCTTCACCTTTTATTTTAATAACTTGACATTGGTATACATAGTAGGTATTAGTTATTTAAGTCTCTTATGCCATTTGGAGAATATTTGAACAGGCCTTTTCTAAGGTTTTATCTTATGACAATGAAAAAAAAAAAGTTTGGATAAATTGCTGTGGTGCCAATCTTAGCCCTTAAAAACACAGCCCTAAGTATAATCCTCTCCCAGAGTAGGGATTGTGGGTTTCAAGATTTAGGATTCCATGATTTCATCAATTAGAAGTTTAATATTTCCAGATTGTGATTTGGGGGAGTTTAGACTTGAAAGATTTTGACCCTTTGGGATTTCAAGTTGTGACTTCAGCATTTGAATTGTCTTTGGAATTATGATTTGTACTGCTTTCACATATGCCACGTGGCTGTTATTGTTAGGACATGTCACAGAGATAACCCCAAACATGGTCACCTAATCTTGGACTTTCAGCCTCCAAAGCTAAAGTAAGCTCTTTCTAGAGTAGCCAACCTCAGGTATTTTGTTATAGCAAAACAGTAGACTAAGGCTGTAGTGATTACTCTTAAACAAGATTCCGTCCACATCTTGTAAACTAGTAAGGAAGGTCAGAGGAATGAGTAATTAAGAATTGAGGATGTTGGCTGTTGATGGTTGGGAGAAAAAAGTTACTGGGGTCTTCAAACTATCGTTCATTTCTTTCTGAAAGATGCCCTGAGTATGAGGATATTTTCAAAAACATTTATTGACTTTTAAAGATTTATTTTATTTTGAATTATGTATGTGTGTCTTCTGTGTGGGTATATGATTGTTTTTCTGTGGGCTTTATGGTTGTCTCATGAGCTGCTAGTACTTAGCTGAATCCTTAAGGGGAGCCCTCAGGAGTTCTTTGTAGCTCACTCTCTACCTGGGCTCTCTCCAGAGACAACAACCTTGTCCTCCCGGGTTTGAGCTCTGTCTCCTCAGCTCAGCTTGCTGGGCTGCCTCTGTTTACCCCTCTGTGTCCTGAAGCTTTCCTTTTTAACAAGGCAGCTGGATATGGCTGTGGCCTCTTATTTCCTCCTTTTTGGGGAACAGGAATATTCTTTCTTTTATGCCTCACATTCTCCTTTATCTTGGAAGTATGTAGAATTTACTGAAAAATAGTAAAAAGCACTTTTCAGTTCCCTTTCAACCAGATTTACTAATAGTTAACAAATACTGTCACATTTACTTTTTCACACACTACCCACCAGTACACCCTCCCAGGCCAGACATTATTCTTGAGAGTAATTTACAGACATCACGCCCTGTATAAACTTAGTATGTATTTTCTAAGCACAAGGAATCTTTCATATCACCATCAGATAGTTATAAAATTCTGGAAATTTGGACTTGACAGATACCATTGTTTCATATTGTTTCCTTTTCTGTGACTAAGTGTCTGACAGGAAACAACTCAAGGAAAGAAGAGCTGATCTTGGCTACAGTTTGGAGTCTATTGTGGTAAAGAAGGATGGTGACAGACATGACCCTGCTGTCATATGGCGTCCTCAGAAGTCGGGTGAGACAGATGCTGGTGTTGTCTCGCTTTCCCATCCTATGAAATGTTGTCCTTCGCATCCCAACCTAATCTAGAAAACCTCACATCTGTCTGCTGTGTGAGTCTAGATTCTGTCAGGTTGACAGGCAGTATTAACCATCACATATACTCTCATGTTCATATTTTGACAGTTTTTTTTCAATGTTTCTTAACATTCTCTTGGATATAGGATCATCTTGTAATTTACTGAATTATTAATAGTCAGTTCTCCTTAATTGCCTATAATTTGTAACAGCCCCCTGTCTTTCATGATGCTAATACTGATATTTAAGTTGGTTTCATAATATGACTTTTAATTTTTTTAAATTGAAAATAGATTCTTTTCTCATACAATCCATTCTGATTATTGTTTCCCCTCCCTCTACTCCTCCCAGTTCCTTCCCACCTGCCTTCCCCTTTGATCCACTCCCTTTCTGTTTCTCATTAGAAAAGAACAGGCTTCTAAGAGATAACAACCAAACATGACAAAATAAAATATAATGAGATGAAGCGAAAACTATCATAATGAAGTTGAACATGGCAAGCCAACAGGAGGAAATGAGTCCCAAGAGTAGGCAAAAGATTTGGAGACACACTCATTCTCATAGTCCCATAAAAATACTAAGTTAACAGCTATAATATATCCACAGAGGACCTGGTGTGTAGGCTTTGTGCTTGCTGTTTTGGTCTCTGAGCTCATGTGAGCCTTGCTTAGTTGACTCAGAGGGCCTTGTTCTCCTGGTGTCCTCCATACAGTCTTTTCATCTCCTCTTCTACAGGGTTCCCTAAGCTCTGAGGGAAGATATTTGATGGAGACCTGCCATTTAGACTCTCCCTCAATGTCATGTCTGGCTGTGGATTTCTGTATCTGTCCCCATTTGCTACTGGATGAAGCTTCTCCTATGATGACTGGAAATGGTATTGATATATGAGTATAACAGAATATCATTAGGAGTCATTGAGGTGTTGTTGTTTTTTTTTTTTAAACCATTTGTGTTTCGTCTCTGGCCTATCTAGTCTCTGGTTCTTGGCTACCCAAGCAGTATGTGATATAAGTTCCTTATTGTGGAATGGGCCTTAAGTCAAAGCAGACATTGGTTGGCTACTCCAAAAAATTCTGTGCCACCATTGCCCTAGCATATTTTGCAGGCAGGGTTGGTGTCCATGAAGGTTCCATGTAGGCACTAGCTTGAATTCTTCATGCTCAATGAGTTGTGTGGGTGTTGTCCTCGGCAATCCCTTCCATCAGTTTGTGGAGACCCATTGTCTTAGCACCAGACAATGTTTGGTGATATCTATGGGACCTCTTTGACTAAAGCTCAATTGAATGCAGCCCAGGCCCACCACTGGAAGCTTTGCCTGGCATCAGAGATGGCTGGTTGAGATTTCATATGCCCCATTACTAGGAATCCTCATTAGGATCATCTTCATAGATTCCAGGAAGTTTCTACTGCACTAGGTTTCTACTCCATCTCCCAAAGCCCCCCAATTCTAGCAATCTCTTACCACACTTTCTTCCTCCACTCCATCCCCTCACCTGACTCCCCCACTCTCATCCTCATCTTTCACAGTCTGCCTCTCCAAGGGAAAAGCTTATATCTCCCACTAGACCCCTCTACCCAACCTCTCCAGATCTACGAATTATATCTTGTTATCACTTACTTACCTTAATAACAAATACGTGCTATATTTATTTTCTGGGTTTGGATTACCTCACTCAAGATTTTTTTTTTTTAGTTCCATCCGTTTGTCTGCAAATTTCATGATGTCATTTTTTTTTTTTTTAAACAGCTGGATAATACTTCATTGTGTACCACATTTTCTTTATCTATTCTTTTGTTGAGGGAATCTAGGTTGTTTCTAGTTTCTGGCTATTATAAGTAAAGCTCTAGTGAACATGCTTAAGAGGTGTTGTTGTGGTAGGATGAAGTATTCTTTGGGTATATGCCCAAGAGTGGTATAGCTGGATCTTAAGGTAGATTGATTCCCATTCCTCTGAGGAAACACCATACTGATTTCCGTAATGGCTGTACAAGTTTGCACTTCCATCAGCAATGGAAGAGTGTTCCCCTTGTTCCAGATCCTTGCCAGCATGAGCTGTCACTTGTGTTATTGATCTTAGCCATTCTGACAGGTATAAGATGGAATCTGAAAGTAGTTTTGATTTGCATTTCCCTGATGGATAAGGATGTTAGACATTTCTTTAAGTGTTTCTCAGCCATTTGAGATTCCTTTATTAAGAATTCTCTGTAGCACGAATCTTAAAATGTCTTATTAGTAAAAACAAACCTAGAGCCAGATATTGGGGTAAATGCTGAAAGATCAGAGAAACAGAACGAGCCACATCCAACCTCACCTTGCCAATTCCTCGGCTGATCTTGTTTCTTCAGACTGGAAGCCTCTGAGTCCTCATCCGAATGGATCTCAGCTGAACTGCTGCTAAAAGGCCTGAAGTTTAAAAGCTCTAATTCCTGGTTTTCACGCCTTATATACCTTTCTGCTTCCTGCCATCACTTCCTGGGATTAAAGGTGTGTGCCACCATGCCTGTGCTCAGTTTCCAGTGTGGCCTTGAAATCACAGCCATCCGGATGGATCTCTGCCTCAGGAATGTTAGAATTAAAGGGGTGTGCTACCCCTGCCTAACTTCTATGTTTAATATTGTGGCTGTTCTGTTCTCTGACCTCCAGATAAGTTTATTGGGGTATAAAATATATCAATCACAATTCTCAGTTTAGATCCGTGCCCCATTTCTAAAATTTGGATTATTTGGTTTTTTTTGATATCTAGTTTCTTGAGTTCTTTATGTATTTTGGATATTAGTTCTCCATCAGATGTGGAGTTGCTAAAAATCTTTTCCCATTCTGTAGACTGGTCCTTTGCCTTACAAAAGCTTTTCAGTTTCATGAGGTTCCATTATTAATTGTTGATCTTAGTGCCAGTGTTATGAGTGTTCTGTTCAGAAAGTCATCTCCTGTGTCAATGAATTCAGAGCCTTTCCTGGAACTCGCTTTGTAGATAGACCAGGCTGGCCTCGAACTCACTGAGATCCGCCTGTCTCTGCCTCCCGAGTGCTGGGATTAAAGGCGTGTGCCACCACTGCCCAGCACCATTTCCTCTCTTACCAAGTTCCTTGTATCTGGTTTTATGTTGAGGTCTTTGATTTGTTTGGAGTTGAGTTTTGTTTAGGGTGATAAATATGGATCTATTTTCATTCTTCTATCTGCAGCCACCCAGTTTGATCAGCACTATTTGCTGAAGATGCTATTTTTCTTCCAGTGTTTACTTCTGGCTTCTTTATTAAAAAAAAAAAAATCAGGTATCCATATGTTTGGATTTATGTCTGGGTCTTCAATTTGATTCCATTGATCAGCATGTCTGTTTTTATGCCAATACCATGTGTTTTTTTATTATTATAGCTCTGTAGTGCAACTTGAAATCAGGAATGGTGAGACCTCTGGCAGTTTTTTGTTGTTGTTGTTGTTGTTGTTGTTGTTGTTGTTGTTGTTGATTGTTTTGGCTATTCTAGGGTTTTTGTTTTTCTATATAAAGTTGAGAATTACCCTGTTGTTGTTGTTTTTGTTCTTTTTGGGGGCCCGCCACCCAGCTCCCAAATAAATCACACATGGAAGCTTATTAATATTTATAAATTCCAGGCCTTAGCTTGGCTTGTTTCTTATCAGCTTTTTTTTTTTTTATCCTATCTACCTTTTGCCTCTTGGCTTTTCCTTTCTCTTACTTCTGTGTATCTTCCTGTTACTCTTAATCCTTGGCTGGCTGTGCAGTGGGTGGCTGGCCCCTGGCATCCCCCTCCCTTGTTCTCTTGCTGCTCCTTTATCTCCTCCCAGATTTCTCCTTCTATCTATTCTCTCTGCCTGCCAGCCCTGCCTGTCCTTTCTCCTGCCTTGCTGTTGGCTGTTCAGTTCTTTATTAGACCATCAGGTGTTTTAGACAGGCACAGTAACACAGCTTCACAGAGTTAAACAAATGAAACATAAACAGAAGTAGTACACCTTAACATAATATTCCCCAGTATTACCCTTTCAAGGTCTGTGAAGAATTGTGTTGGAATTTTTATGGGGATTGCCTTGAATCTGTAGATTGCTTTTGGTAGCATGGCCCTTTTTACTATGTTGATCCTACCAATCCATGAGCATGGGAGATCTTTCCATCTTCTGACATCATCTTCAATATTTTTCTTCAAAGGCTTCAAGTTTTTAACCATACAAGTCTTTCACTTGCTTGGTTGGTGTTACCTCAAAATATTTTCATTATTTGAGGCTATTGTGAAAGGTATTGTTTTCTTCATTTCCTTCTTAGTCCATTGTTATTTGTATATAGAAGGGCTACTGATATTTTTGAGTTAATCTTGTATCCAGCTACTTCACTACAAGGGTTTATCAGCTGTAGGAGTTCCCTGGTGGAATTTTTCAGGTCACTTATATATACAGTCATATCATCTGCAAATGATGGTACTTTGACTTCTTCCTTTCTAAGTTGTTTCTCCTTTGATCCCCTTCAGTTGTCTTATTGCTCTATCTAGAACTTTGAGTACTATATTGAATAGATACAAAGAGAGTGGACAGCCTTGTCTTGTTCCTGATTTTCGTGGAATTGCTTTAAGTTTCCCTCCATTTAATTTGATGTTGGCTATAGGCTTGCTGTAAATTACCTTTATTATGTTTAGGTATGTCTCTTGTATCCCTAATTTCTCTAGGACTTTTATTCTTAGGGGCGTTTGATTTTTGTCAAAGATGATCATTTTTTTTTTCTTTCAATTTGTTTACATGGTAGATTATATTTACTGTGGTTTAGCTGGGGGGTGGGTGCTGGAGTTTGGGATATAGTGATGAGTGAGGAAAGGAGGTTGGGAGGATGGTTCCTGGGATCTGCAGATGTGTCAGAGGGAAGGGAGGCTGAAGCTGGTGTCTGTTGCAGTGCTAGGGATGAGACTGGCGGTATTGGTTCAGGTGGAACAGAGAGAGAGGAGAAGGTCTATGGGCAGCCCACCTGCTTTCTGGGAGGCATGGCCTTCTTTAAGTTTTTTGTGGGGGAGGGGCTTTGAGATAGGGATTCTCTGTGTAGGCCAGGCTGTCTTGGAACTAGCTCTGTAGAGCAGGTTGACCTTGAACTCAGAGATCTGCCTGCTTCTGCTTACTGAGTGCTGGGATTAAAGGCACCACTTCAGGCTTTTAATTTGGTTTTATTTGATGCTTCTTGTGATTAAATTCAGATCATATATTTTTAGCAGTAAGATTTACATAAGTGGTTTTGTGGTCTTATCAGGATTTTAAAAAATCAATTTGTCATCCTTTGTTAAATTAATTTCAATTGATTAAGGCATTGTTATCAAATTTCTTCCATATAAAATTGTATTTTTTCTCAATAAAATAAAGATATAATCAGTGGGAACATATTTCAAGGATCATTAATGTCATATTTCTCACCAAAATTTTCCCTATTCACTGATACAATACAAAATAAGTGTTTTAACACCCATTGATGATTTTTGCCTCAGTCGGTTCTTACTATAGGTATGAGGCAGTTTTCCAAGTTCATTTCTTAGGTAACATTCCACTGTAAGTTTGCTTCCCCTTCTCACTGCCTTCCTGTGTGCCTCTCCTTCCCTCCCCACTCCCTCCCTCCTGTCATTCACTTCTTCCTTTGCTCTTTCCCTTCCTTCTTGCATTTCTTTCATCTGTGTGTGTGTGTGTGTGTGTGTGTGTGTGTGTGTGTGTGTGAGAGAGAGAGAGAGAGAGAGAGAGAGAGAGAGAGAGAGAGAGACTTGAACCTAGGGCCTCATACAAGCTACAAAAGGGCTCACCACTGAGCTGTATTCCTAGCGCGTGTTTGTCTTTCTTTGAGTGAGAGTTCAATACTTTCTTTCTGATTTCGACATGAAGGAAGAGGGAATGAGCTAACAATAACAATAGAAAGTGTTTTATTCGGCACTCTTGGTCTTTGGGGACAGACACGCTTTGCTGTGGGAAGCTGAGCTGCAGCTTTGACTGCAGTGAGGATGACACACCTCAGTCACTACCAGGCCTCAGGTGAGCCGGGGAAGCCAAACTGCTGAAAGGGAAAGTTGGCAGTTGTGTGAACCTCGTGAAACAGAACGGGAAAGCGTTCTTGAATGTCGGAGATTAGCTGTGCGTCTGGGTTCCCCAATTGAACTGCCTTAGACGTTCACAGGCCTCATTTTAGGGCTCCATCCGTAGAGAACTCAGCTTCTTTGAAAGCTCTTCTCCTCTTCCTGGTCTTCCTGTGTGGGTATAAGCATTGCTGCCTTGGAAGGCAGAGTTAGGAAGGCCTGGTAAATCAGCACTGCTGATGTCTGAGCAAAGCTTTCCCTTCCTGATTTTTATACCAGTTGCCCGTTTCCAGCTTCTCAGATATGTGTGTAGGACACAAGTGGAGAGAATTACGATATTGAAAATACTAAAGACTTTGATGTCTTATGACCTTAATCACAGCACTTAGGAGGCTGAGGCAGGCAGATCTCTCTCTGTTCAAGGCTAGCCAGGTCTACCTAACAAGTTCTAGGCTGGCCAAGGCTACATACACAATGAGCCCCTGTTTCCGAAAACAACAAAACAAAAAGCCAAGCAGGCAAGAAGAAAAGAAAAAAACACAAGTTATTCATTTTTGTGGACTGTCTTTTGGCTTTCCATGTAGTGGGATAGGTGGAGAGCAGTTTCTCCAAATGGCTACTAGGGGTAGGGTTGGCGATATGTATGCATCTTGTTCCTCCTCTTACCAGAACTGTATCCTGGCAATACAGGATGAATGGTTTCCTTCCTGGGTAGCTTTAGAAATTAATATTATGCTATTTATTTAACATTCATTTAAATAATGATTATTCGGGGACAAAGATTTTTTTAGTTTAATACCTTATTCACTAAAATTATTGTGAAACCGTGACTATTAATTTAATCTGCCTTATTAATTTAGTCTGATTAAGAGGCGTAAGTATATTTTAGTATTTTCTTTTTATCTTTATGTTAGTACAGCATTATTATTTACTGGTTTTCTTAAAAGAGATATTAATCACTTGTGTGGAGATCTGTATAGACTGTAGACTATTTACAGTTAACAATTTTTAGCACCATTGTCAAACTTCCCACAAAATGCAATTTGCTTTTGAAAATTTCCTGTTGTTTGTGTTCTTACTATTTTAATATGAATGAAATATTAATAAAGAATTGTTTAAAGTACAGTGTTCCAGTTAATTCCATGTATAATTAAAAAATTTAAATACATTAACATTTCACAACATAGTCTGTGATTGAGATTAGGAGTGTTTGTGTTTGCTGTTCAAATAGTCACTGTAATATTTGATATTTGGATAAAATGCTGTTTTCATATCAAATATATTTGTTCAAAATTTTAGAGGATATAGACTAGGGTCTCAGACATTTTTTATTTAACATAAAATTATTTGTTTTCAATATTAAAAGTAAGAACAGTTTGGGGAATCTTTGTGGTTCTGTGACTATTAGATTTTCCATATTTGCCTCCTTTAATGATATGTTACTTTTCCTGTCATACATAAAACATTTCATCTCCAGGTTGTATAGCGAAGAGATAAAGGAAGAAAAGAGTGAGCTGGGCTGTCCTGGCAGTCCTGCTGCTGCGGGAATCAGAGGCTATCTGGTTTCCTCAAGCTCATTAGCAGATGAGGAGAGGGTAGTGCTTTCACAGGCAGAAGCTCATGTTATGTTAAAGCACAGTACTTCCTTATCCATTGTGTGAGAATAGTTTAGAGTGTGACATGAGAAGGGCTGTTTCACTGAACCAGCTGTTTACAACAAGCCCTGGCCAGCCCTGCTGCTGGGAAGATGGTGCCCGCTGCTTACTGAAGTTAAAGCCGCTGTCAGGCGAGATCACGCTAGAGACATGAAGTCTGGGTTTTAGTGTCAGGAAACACCACTGTGGGAATTACTCTCAGGGAGGATTAAATATAAAAACTCTGAACACGCATCCAAAATGATTTGAGTTACCAAGATAACTACAGCTAATTGCCAGAGGATTTTCAAAAAGCATTTGGTTATCATTATTTGAAAATAAGAATGGTTAAATAGTGGAACTAACTTTGGATACTGAAAGAATATGGTCTTTTTTGGCTGTAAATTTGATTTTATTATTATGAGTTGATTATGAGAAAGTTATTAACTAGTAGATATTTAATCTATGTATGATATGTGGTATAATAAAACTATATATTTAAGTTTAGGGGTACACAGATCCTAAAATTCTTAAAATCTCCAAATGATGCATCTTTTTGCCTACTAATGAGAATGTGGGATGGATCCTGGATAGAAGTATTGGTTTCCAGGTAAATCTACTTTCTTGAAAGTTAGACTTCCAGCCACATTTGCCCCTACTATAGTGAGGGGAGAGGTCTAAAGGTTGAGTTGATTTCCCATGACCGGTGATATAATCAACCAGGTCTAAAACCCAAAAGTACACAGAGAACTTTGTATAGATGAACATGTGAAGGTTCCTGGAAAGTAGCTTATGCAGAGGGAGCATGGGTGCTCCACATCTCTGTCTACATGTCTTTGACTGTGCACCTTCCACTTGACTGTTTATCAGTGTCCTTTGTAAAATTCTTTGCAAGATAGCTAAAAAGGAAACAGGTATTGTAGCTTCCTCACTTTATAGCTGATTGAGCAGAGGTATAGGTAACTGATCCATGGCTCTAAAATAAAACCCATCTTTTGTGGCTCTCACAGCCTCAAGAACATGCTAAGAGACTTACCCTCTCTTCAAACAAGACAAAAAGACATATTATTCTATTTATAACAGGGAGACACGGCCCAGGACTGCTTCCTATGGGACCACCACCAATCAAAGCTGAATTCTTAACTGTGGTGCAGAGAAGAACTTGAGGATGGGTGGAGTGAAGCAAAGTTAACAAGTTAGTCAAGCAGAGATAAGAACTAGTGCATACTTTTTTTTTTAGGTGTGAAGTGGAGGCGAGTGGAAGGAGGAGGAGAAAAGAGAAGATACAAGACATGCGTGTAGCTTCTCTAGAGAGAGTTGTATTAGGTGTCTGTGTTAGTTTTTCTGTCAGCTTGAACAAGCTGGAGTCGTCTGGGAGCAAGGAGCCTCAATTGAGATTGGCCTGGCAAGTCTGTGGAGGCATTTCTTGATTAATGATTGATGTGGGAGGGCCCAGCCCATTATGGGTGGTATTACTCTTGGCAGTTGGTCCTGAGTTGTATAAAAAAGCAGACTGAGCAAGCTTGGAAGAAATCAATAAATCCCTTAAAGAAAGTTAAGAAAACCAAGAAAAAGCAATCAAACAGGTGAAGGACACAATTGAAGACTTGAAAATTGAAATAGAGGCAATAAAGAAGACACAAGCCAAGGGACTGCTAGAATGGAAAGCCATGGGTAGCAAGTCCAGTAAGGCTCACTCCTCCATGGCCCCTGTATCAGTTCCTGCCTCCAGGTTCCTTCCTTGAGTAGTTACTGCCTTGATTTCCCTGCAGGATGGATCTTAACTTGTATGCCAAATCAACCCTTTCCTCCCCAAGTTGCCTTTGATCATGGTGTTTGATCACAGCAATAGCAACCCAATTGAGATGGTGTCTTTGCATTTGATACACTGTATGTTTCTGGGGTGTAGGTTATGGTGCTCAAAGGATGTAATTTATAACAAGGCTTAAGAACTAACTATTTAAGGAAAAAAAATCAAAGTTATAAAGTAGATGAATTTAGTTATTTTTCTTAAAGAATTTCCTTTTATAAGTGAAATTAAAGTGGTTTTATGAAGTGAATTGTTTAGATTTAGGGATGAGAAAAGAGTGTCAATGTAGTTACACTTGAGACTCCAAAGATTCCCACCCTAAGTAAGCTCTAGTCCTTGTGGGCCTGAGATGTTCTGAGGAAGACCGTCTTCCTCTGGCAGCAGTTTTAACTTGATCACTTTATTTTCCTTTCCTGCTCTCTGACCGGATACAATGAGACCAACTGGCTCATGCTTCTGCTGTGGTGCCCCCTGCCTGAGATAGGTGGGACCCTAAACTATGAACCACTCTAAACTATGAGCCACACTAAAGTGTGAGCCACACTAAGGTGTGAGCCACACTAAAGTGTGAACCACACTAAGGTGTGAGCCACACTAAAGGTTGAGCCACACTAAAGTGTGAATCACACTAAGGTATGAGCCACACTAAGGTGTGAACCTCACTAAAGTATTAACCACACTAAGGTGTGAGTCACACTAAAGTGTGAAGTGCATAAACATAAATGAGTTTCCCTGAGATGTTTGTCAGCGTCTGTCACACTGGCAAGAGGAATACGTGATGCTTATTTAGTCTTCTCTTAAACCTGTGCTTCAGCACATCTGTAAAACAGTTAGACAGCTGTGGCTATGTGAGTTTGTGAGTCTTCTATCCCACTGACTTACATCTTATTTTTGTTATTATGGCCCAGTTAGTATAAATGGTAATCAGATATTGTGATACTTCCAGCATTGCTCAAGATTGCTTTGAGTGTTTGTTTGTTTGTTTTGGACTTCATGTGAATTTTTGGAGAGATTTTCTTTTGTATGATGAATGTCTTTGGCATTTTTAATGGGAAGTGTGTTGAATCTGAAGGTTGCTCTTGATAACATAGTCACTTTACAATATTAATTCTGTTGGTCCATGAGCATGGGGTGGGTTTTCCATATTCTTGTATCTACTTATTATTTTCCTTAAGTGTTGTAAAAATTTAATTGTGCAAGTCAGTCTTTCACCTCACTGGTTAGAATTATTCCCAGATTTTTTTTTTAATCTTTTTGTTTTGTTTATTGAGACAGGGTTTCTCTGTGTAACTTTGCACCTTTCCTGGAACTTGCTTTGTAGACCAGGCTGGCTTCGAACTCACAGAGATCTGCCTGGCTCTGCCTCCCGAGTGCTGGGATTAAAGGCGTGCGCCACTACTGCCCGGCCCCAGTTTTTTTTTTAAATCTATTGTGAGTGGGAGTTTGTTTTCCCCTATGTCTCTCTTAGCAAGTTTGTTGACTTTTGTAGCCTGCTACTTTGTTGAAAATGTCAGATCTAAGGGTTTCCTGGTAGAGTCTTTAGGGCCTTTCAAATAGAGGGCCATCTTGTGCAGACAGGGACAGTTTGACATTATTCTTCCTTCACTATTTGTATTCCTTTTATTTAATTCTCTTGGCTTAAGTAATGGTATAGCTAAAACTTAAAGTGCTATATTGACTAAGAGTCTTTTTTTTCAGGTTTCAAAGAAAATGCTCTCAGACTTCCCCATTTAGCATGTTGGATAAGGGCTTATAGTATATAAGCTCTGTTATGTTGAAGTATGTTCTTTCTACTCCTAGTTTCTTCATAACTTTTATTATGAAGGTATGTTTAACTGTGTCAAAGGCTTTTAGCACATTTATTGAGATGATCATATGATTTATGTCTTTAAATCTTTATGTGCTTGCTGTATTATACTTATTAACTTACATATATTAAACCAAGTTTCATTCCCATAATGAAACTGACTTGGTCTTTGTATTAGTCAAGTTATCTAGAGGAACAGAACTTATAGAATGTATATTTGTGTACACAAATATACACATATAATGAATATATAAGAAAATGTATGGGGTTCATTAGAATGTATTAGAATGGCTTGCAGGCTGTGGTCCAGCTGGTCCAATAAGAGGTCCAAGAATCCAGTAGTTCTTCAGTCCATGAGGCTGGATCTCTCAGCTGGTTTTCAGCATATGCCAGAATCCTGAAGAAATAGACTGTAGTGCCAGTGAAGGAATGGACTTGCCAGCTAGGGTGAAGGCAAACAAGCAAAGAGCAAAAGTTTCCTCCTCCATGTACTTTATATAGGCTGCCAGCAGAAGATGTGGACAGATTCGAGGTGGAGCTTCCCACATCAAAAGATCTGCCTTACAAGTGGATCTTCTCACTTGAAATGATTTAATAAAGCAAAAGTCCTTCACAAGTGTGCCCTTCCATTTTTGTCTTTTAGTTAATTCCAGATATAGTCAAGTTGACAGTAAAGGATAGTTGTTGCAGTCACGATGTACAGTGATTTCTGGATCTGTGTGCATCAGGAGAACTGGACACTAGTTTTTTTTTTTTTTCCCCTGTTTTTTTCTTACTTTTCAGGTTAATTCTGGCCTCCCAGAATTTGGAGCTGTCCTTTCCTCTTTTGTATGGACTAGCTAGGGGTGCTGCTGTTGGTCTTCTTTAAGATAGGCAGGGTTCTCTTCTATTTTCCCAGTGACCTTCCTACTGAGGCATTTTATCTAGACATGTTTCATATATTTTTATAAAAGGAATCCCAAGACTTTCCCTCCTGTGTCTTCATCTTGCTTCTTCATGTTCCTGATGCTGGATGAAGTTGTCAGTATGATGGGGACAGAGAATTCTGTCCTTTTACTAGGTCTTTGAGCAGCTTTTCAAGTCTGGGGCTGAGCCGTCTGCACTTGATTAACCTGCCTGTGAGGTTCAGAACAGTCCTTGCCAGCTTCCTCATCATCACTGATTTCAGACTTGCTAATGGGACCCTGTTTTTTTTTTTTTTTTGGTTTTTCGAGACAGGGTTTCTCTGTGTAGCTTTCCTGGATCTCACTCTGTAGACCAAGCTGGCCTCGAACTCACAGAGATCCACCTGCCTCTGCCTCCCGAGTGCTGGGATTAAAGGCGTGCCACCACCGCCCAGGACCCTGTTTCTTTATCAGAGTTACAGACAATGACTTTGGGGCAGAGCATGATGCAACCTAGTATTTGCTTCTCTTCCCACCATTGTTGATGCTCTTGAGAGAACACCCTGGGACACTTACACACACCATTATGGTGTCGTGGAAAGACTGGAAAGAGGCTCAATGAGCCTCCTTCCCCCAGTCTCATTGATTTACATGTATTTTAATTAAAAAAATCCCTTTGAGTTAATATGGTAGCTTATATGGGTCTATAAATGTATCCATTTCTTTTATATTTTTCCTACTTTTCAAAGCTTTCTCTAATGGTCCTTGACGCTTGGTTGGTTTCTGCTGTAATAGCTCTTTTCTCTGCATTTTATTAACTTGGTTCTTCTCATTCTCTCTTTGGTTAGTTGGGCCAATGTTGTCAATATTGTTTATTTCTAAAACACCAGCCTCTCACTTCTTTTGATTCTTTCTACTGTTCCTTCAGCTTCTGCTTCATTATTTTATGCCCTTCATCATTCTATCTGTTAACTTTGTGTTTAATTCATTTCTTGTTTTTCTAAGACTTTGCAGCAGGTATTTAGGTTATTTATTTGAAATCACTCTGATATTTAAATGTAAGCATTCATGGTTATAAATCTTTCAGAACTGCCAAAGATTCCTGAAGGTGTTTTCATTTTCACTTGATTCTAGGAATTTTAAAAATTCGTCCCTGATTTTCTCTAGTGACCCACTGATTGTTCAAAAGTGTGTTGTGGGAGAGAAAAGCATGTATGAAAATATCCTGTGAAATCTATTATCATATTATAATGAAACCAATTCATTTTTATTTTAACTCAAAAAATAAAATAATTGAGAGTATATTGTTAAATCTCTGTGTGTTTGTAGAATTTCGATTAGAGATTGCTAATTTCAATCCAATATGTTCTGATAAGGTCCAAGCACTTACTTAGATTCTCTCATAGTTATTAAGACTCCTTTATGGCCTAAAATGTGATCTACTTTGGAGAAAGTTTAAAAAAAATAAAAAAAAGAGTTCCAAATAAACAGTTCTAGCTGTTATATAGACTCACATGTCTGTTAAGTCCATTTGATCTATGGTACAATTTAACTTAAGTTTTTTTCCTAATTTGTTTTTGCCTGGGTGATTATCTGTCCAGCAGTCAATTGTATGCATCGGTAAGGCAGCTCTGTAGTTCAAGCAATCCATTGGCCACGCTAATCCTTAGATGATAAGACTGTTCCTTGCCACAGAGGGCAGGGCCAAACACCAGAGCAGCTCTTACAGTGGGCCCTCCCACTGCTTGAACTCTGTGGTCTGTGCTAAGTCCTGTCTCTCATAGTCGCTTTCTGGTCTTCTCCCGTCTAGACACCAACTCCTCTGGCTCCCTGAATTGTGAATGTTCCTTGCTTCCCAATCCCTAGAGGTCTCAAAATAGTGGGCCACATTCAAGATTGCCATTCTGAGATGTAGGAAATGATAAATGGATTTCTTTTCCAGTGCTGGCCTGCCATGCCAGAGTCATTGTCTAAGTTGTGGCAAGTTGACTTTTAAACCTAACAGTCACATTCCTCCTTTACTATATCAAACTGGAAAACAAGACACTGCATTCTAGTCTAGGATAACTCAGGGATAAGTTGATGAATAGAAGCATAGCAGAAGAAAGAAAACGTAGGCTGCTGTTTTGTAGAGAACATTAACCTTTATTGCTACCAGGGTTTTTAGGGTCAGAGCCTGGGCCCTGGCAGTCCTGACATGGTAGGCTATGCAACCTACCCTCAACAAACTAGTTAAAGACACAAACAATGAAAGACAAGAGAAGAGGACTTACTTAATGTGGCTACCTCAAGAGGAGGAACACAAAAGTCTAGTGGAGTCCATTTATCCCAATCTGCCTTCAGAGTCCTGACAGAAGGGTTAGGTTTAAATATGCATAACTAAGTGGCTCTGGTCAAGGTGTGGTCTCCACATCATTAACTTTAGTCTTTCCTGCAGGATGTTCTGACAAAGTGTCCGAACTGTGAGTGCTCGCTGGAGACAAGCACCCCTTTGGCTGCACTGGGTTTCTGTGTTTCCTTTCTGTCAGCATGAGATTCCTGGGGAAATTAGTTTGAGGGTCTATTGTTTTGATAGTCTCATAGCCCAAAGGAAGCACAGAAATGTCTCTTTAGCATATCTTTGTTCCTGACAGACTGGTTGCGTTCTCAGGCTTATGAAATAATCCCCACAGCCTCCTGCAAGTGCTGTGAAGACACATGACAGTGTTAAGCTTTCAGACTTTTTTCTTTTCAATAGCAGAGAACCTTTTTCCCCAAGTCAAAAATTTCATTTTATTGGAATGTATAAAACAGATAAAAATAGCATTTATTTTGTTTGTTTATAGAGGAGAAAGGAAGTTTATTTTGACTTATGGTTCTGGAGTAATAGAATCTGTCACAGCGGGTAAGGCATGACAACAAGCAGGAGGCATGGAGCACACAAGAAGGAGAGAGAGCGAGCGCTCGGGTGAGCAGGAGTAGGGCCAGGCTCTAAACCCTCAAAGCCTGACTTCCTCTAGCAAGAATTTACTTCCTAAAGGTTATGTAACCCACACAAACTACTTAATTCACCAGCTGGGTCCTAAGTGTTTGAATACATGAGCTTATTGAGGACATTTCTTTTTCTTTCCCCCCTTTTATTAAACGTGTTTTTTCCCCTATACAATGTAATCTGAATCCAGGTTCCCCTCCCTCCACTCCTTGTTTCTCCCTACCTCCTCTCCCATCCAGATCCACTCCCTGTCTATCTCTCATTAGAAAAGAACAGGCTTCTAAGAGAAAACAACAAAACATAACACAATAAAATAAAATTAGACACAACAAAAACCATCACATCAAAACTGAACAAGCCAAGCCAACAGAAAAATAAAAGAGCCCCATGCTGGCCCTGGGATTGCTGGTTCTCTGTGATTGTGAGTCTCTGTGTGTATGAACTTCACTCATTTGCTTTAGAGGATCTTTTTTCCCCTGGTGACCTCTCTCTCTCATTCCTTCTGCTTCCTCTTCCATAGTGTTCCCTGAGTTCTGAGGGGAGGGCTTTGATGGAGATATCCCATTTAGAGCTGAGTGTTCCAAGCCCCCCCCCCCCCCGGTCTTCCTAATGTCTATCTGTGGGTCTCTGTATTTGTTCTCATCTGCTGCAGGAGGAAGCCTCTCTGAGGATGACTGAATAAGATACCAATTGATCTGTGAGTATAGCAGAATGTCTTTAGGAGTCATTTTATTGTTACTTTTGTTTTAAGACAGGTAGTATTTGGTTTTGCTCTAGGTCTCTGGCCTATCTAGTCTCTGGTTCTTGGTCACCAGTGTCGGCTATGGGATCCCTCTCATGGAGTAGGCCTTAAATATAAGTAGACATTGCTTGGTTACTCTCACAAGGTTTGTGCCACCATTGCCCTAGCATATTTTTCAGGCTGGACAGATTGTAGGTCAAAGGTTTTGTGTTTGGGTTGGTGCTTACGTTTCTCTTTTGGTAGCCTTCAGAACATCTTTCCATGTCAAAGACTTCAGAACATGGGGGTGAAGGTTCTATGTAGGCACCAGCTTGATCTCTCCTTGTTCAATGAATTGTGTGGGTGTGGGTGTTGTCTTCAGCAATGGGATTTTACTGTCAGTTTGTGTAGAACAACCTATTGTCTTGGCAGCAACCTGAGTTGTTCAGGCCCACACCTCAATTGGATGAAACCCAGTCCCAGTACTGGAAGCTTCATTTAGTGACAAGAGATGGTCAGTTGGAGTTTCCATCTCTCCCGTTATTTGAAGACTTCATTAGGGTCACCTGCATATAGTGATTTGTACTGAAATGTGATTTTATTTGACTATTAATTTGTATGACCTTGGGGTCAGAGCAAGCCAAAGCAGAAGCCGGGTGGTGGTGGTGCACACCTTTAATCCCAGCACTTGGGAGGCAGAGCTAGGAAGATCTCTGTGTGTTCAAGGACACAGCCAGCAAGGAGACACACGCCTTTAATCTCAATACCAACCATAGAAGACCTGGAGGTCTGTACAGACAGGCAGTGACGAGGAGGTCATGTGGTTGGGTTTACAACCAATGAGAAGGCAGAACAGAAAGTCAATAAAAGGACAGACACACAGGAAGTAGGTCTCTTGCAGAGAGGAAAGACAGAGCAGTAGTGAAGGGTAAGGTTTATAGCTCTTAACTATTGCTCTGACCTCTTGGCTTTTGACTCTGCAATTGGCTCTGTGTTTCTTATTTAACAAGACAGTTACATCTACACCTGCATATATTACAGGTAGTTTCCACTGCATTAGGTTTCCAAACCACCCCTCAAATGCCCTTCAGTTCTAACTGTCTCTTGCTCATTCCCTTCTTCAATCCCCCCTCCCCTCCCCCTTTCCACTTGATTCTCATTCCTGTCTCTCACTCCATCCCATTTACCTATAGAATCTATTCTATTCCCCTCTCCCAGGGAGATACAGGTGTCCCTCTGGTCCCTTTTTGTAGATGTAACCATCTTGTTAAATAAGAAACACAGAGCCAATTGCAGAGTCAAAAGCCAAGAGGTCAGAGCAATAGTTAAGAGCTATAAACCTTACCCTTCACTGTTGCTCTGTCTTTCCTCTCTGCAAGAGACCTACTTCCTGTGTGTCTGTCCTTTTATTGACTTTCTGTTCTGCCTTCTCATTGGTTGTAAACCCAACCACATGACCTCCTCGTCACTGCCTGTCTATGCAGACCTCCAGGTCTTCTATGGTTGGTATTGAGATTAAAGGTGTGTGTCTCCTTGCTGGCTGTGTCCTTGAACACACAGAGATCTTCCTAGCTCTGCCTCCCAAGTGCTGGGATTAAAGGTGTGCACCACCACCACCCAGCTTCTGCTCTGGCTTGCTATTAGCTCTGACCCCCAGGCAACTTTATTTATTAACATACAAATAAAATCACATTTCAGTACAAATAAAATATCACCATACCTTTCTCTATGCCCAACCTCTCTGGGTATCATAGTGCTTTTATTGCTGTGAAGAAACATCATGACCATGGCAACTCCTATAAAGGAAAACATTTAATTGAGGTATGCTTACAGTTTAGAGATTTAGTCCATTATCAACATGGCGGGAAGCATGGCAGCATGCAGGCAGACATGGAACGAGAGAGGTAGCTGAGAGTTCTACAGCTGGATCCAGAGGCAGCAGGGAGAGAGACACTGAGCCTGGCTTGAGCATTTGAAACCCCAAAGCCCACCTCCAGTAACACACTCCCTCCAACAAGGTCACACCTCCTAGTGTTACCCCCTATTCAAATATATGAGCCTGTGGGGGCCATTCTTATTCAAACAAATATACTGGGTCTACAGATTGTAGCTGGATTACCTACAGCTAATATTCAGATATAAGTACATATACACCATATTTATCTTTCTGGGTCTAGGATACCTCATTCAAGATGATTTTTTTCTAGTTACTTCATTTGCCTGTGAATTTCATTATGTCTTTTTTTTTTTTTTTTTTTTTTTACAAGCTGAGTAATACTCTAGTGTGTAATTGTACCACATTTTATTTATCTCTGTTGAGGGATATCTAGGTCATTTCTAATTTCTGACTTTTATGAATAGAGCAGCAATGAACATGGCTGACAAGTGTTTCTTTGATAGGATGAAGCATCCTTTGGGTATATGCCCAAGAGTATGATAGCTGGATCTTAAGGTAGATCAAGTCCCATCTTTCTGAGGAACCACCATGCTGATTTCCACAGTGACCGTACAAGTTTGCATTCCCATTAGCAATGGAGGAGTGTTCCCTTTGCTCCACATCTTTGCCAGCATGAGCTGACTCTTGTATTGTTGATTTTAGTCATTCTGACAGGTGTAAGATGGGATCTCAAAGTAGTTTTGATTTGCATTTCTCTGGCTAAGGATGTTGAATATTTCCAGTGTTTTTCAGCCATTTGAATATCCTCTATTGAGGGAATTCTCTGTTTAGATCTGTACCCCATTTTTAATTGGACTATTTGGTTTTGTAGGGGTAGATTTCTTATTGAAGGTATAACATTCTATCCCTGGCTCCCCTAGGCTCATGGCCATCTCATGATGCAAAATGCATTTAGTCTTCAAAAGTCCCCACTTGTTAACAGTCTTGACACTGTTCAAAAGTCCAAAGTCTCTTTGAGACTCAAGGCAATCTGTTAACTGTAACTCTCTATAAACTTTTTAAAAGAATTTACATTCTTCCAGCATATAAGGGCACAGAATGTACATTTCCATTCCAGAAGGGAAGAGTGGGGACATAGGAAGGGAGTTTTGACCAAATCGAGACCGAAATGGAGTCAGGCAATCAGCAAGTTTTGTAAGCCTGTGTCCAGTAGCTGAACTTTCAGTTCCAGTGGGCACAGATGGTTCTGCCCTCCAGCCTTGCTGTCTGCAGCACACACCTCTCTCTGCTCCCTGTACGCGGCTTTCTGTGGAGGAGAGGAAAAGGGGAAGGCAAGGCAACAGACAAGGAAGGTATGTGAATGCAGCAAGAAGCTGGCTGATTAAATTTTCATCCACACACAGGAAGCAGAGAGAAAGAGAAACATTTATATGTGTACATGTTTTTGTAATTTCACATAAATATCTGCTTTGATTAAAGCAGTGTTTGAAAATGAATGTTGTAGATGACAGTTGTGATCTCGTCTCAGCATCCAGTTATTTTTGTTTTGTTTTACCCACTCAGCATTGAGGAGTGTTGAAAACTGCCTCACTCTCCGAGGGCGAGGGAGTCGCTCATTCCAGTCCTGCTCCAGTCCCTTTCCTGCTCTGTTTCTCAGGGTTGGAACACTTAGGGTTTATGGGAGGAACTCTGAGAAGACTCGTTTGTTCATTTATTTGTTCGTCTCTGGTGTTGGGTGGGGGAAGCTAGGGCCTACTGCATTCTAAGCGGGCACTAATTGGCTAAGGCTTGCCCTTCACTTGGCCCTGAGATGTCTTTAGAGTTACCTATTAGGATGTTTCTGTTGTTATAGTGATAATCGTCTCTGAGGAACTTCTAAGTAAAATGAGAATATGTTTGTTAGTCCCATCTACCAGGATATAGCAGAGGACATGGAAGGAGTTTGGGGACAACAGTCACATGTATGCTGTCATTTAAAATAAAACAAGGGTTGGGGATTTAGCTCAGTGGTAGAGCACTCGCCTAGCAAGCGCAAGGCTCTGGGTTCGATCCTCAGCTCAAAAAAAAAAAAAAAAAGTCTTAAAAAAAAAACAATTAGCATTCTGTTTATTCTGCTCTGACCCACTTATTCCTTGCCCATGTAAGTTAAGTGTTTGCAGCCAGGTAACTGGGTCCAGTCCCCCAGAGTAATGGGAAATTCAAGTTCAGATCAGTTAGAGCAGCACTTAGAGTGTTTGGATCCCCATCTATTCTGACATATGATATTACTCCCGGGCATTTTGTGCCCTGTTAGCACTTCCTTTTTGTGCTGTTGACATAGTATAGCTCTAGTTAGATATATACAGGAGAATACATGATGTTGGAAGCTTGAATCTGAGTTTCAGAACACTTACCCATGTTTTTAAGGCTCTTGTGACCCAGGACAAAAAATTGGACTAGAGACACATGTTTAGAAATAGAAATCCAGCTTCCTAAGAAAGAGAATGGGAGTAGACAGTGAGCTGAGGGGAAACACGAACTCAGAAGTGCTAAGCTGTGAGGCGTGTGGCCCTTAGTAGGTCATTTATGTAGCACCTGCCTCTCCCGTGTCTGTCTGTTGCAGGCTGTTCTTGAACATACGCTGCCTGTTATATGTAGCCTAGATGGGAAGGGTTTCTAGTCCCTTTCTGCAACTGGCTTTTTTCATATATTAATTTTGATCAATAGATGTCTCTCTCTCTCTGTCTGTCTGTCTCTCCCCAGCCACAACCTTTTCTGAGAGTTGTGGTTCCAAATATTTTTGTGGAACAGAGTCTATTTTCTGTAACTGCTTGCATGCTGATGACAGGCATAGTCACTAGGAGGAACCAAAAGACAGGCAAACTGATAACTCTGTAAGACGTGGCAAGACTAAAACAAAGTTTTAAGGAGGAATCATATGGTGAAATAGATTGAAAGTACAGATGTGTGACATTGTAGTCATTGAGTAAGTATTAACAGTGACAAAAGAAAAACAATGTGGCAAACCAGAGCATAAAGTGAAGTTATGATGAACAGGACATAGACACTGGGCAGCAGCTTCGGGCCTGGATCCCGAAAGCAGCAGTTCCAGGAATGTCCTTTGTTCTCTGGCCGGGAAAGCCAGAAGGGAGTTCTGGTTTGTTTGTTGGTTTGTTTTTATTCTTCTCACATAATATATCCCAACCAAAGCTTCCCCTCCCTCCACTCCTCCCAGTTCCCCTGCACATATCTCCCTTCTCCCCAGATCTACTCCTCCTTTGTTTCCCTTCAGAAAAGAGGCTTCCCAGTGACAACAACCAAACAATGAGACTAGACACAAACCCTCATGTCAAGGCTGGACAGGGCAACCCAGTAGGAGGAAAAGGGTCCTAAGAGCAGGCAAAAGAGTCAGAGACACCCCCACTCACATACAAACACTCCAAGCTAGACAACCATAGCATGTTTACAGAAGACCTAGTGCAGACCCAGGCAGGCCCCATGACTGCTGCTTCAGTCTCTGTGAGCCCCATGAGCACTGCTTAGTTGATTCTGTGGGCCATGTTCTCCTGGTGCCCTTGACCCCTCTGGCTCCTACAATCATCATTTCCACCCCACCCCCTGCTTTGTGGGGCTCCCTGAGCTATACCTAATGTTTGGATGTGGGTCTCTGCATCTGCTCCAATCAGCTGCTGGGGGAAGCCTCTCTGATGGCAATTTGGCTAGGTACCTATCTATGAGTGTAGCAGAATATTGTTAGAAATCATTTCATTGACTTTTAAAATTTATTTATTTTTTATATATATTTTTTTAACTTTTATTGATTCTTTGTGGATTTCACATCATGAGTCTTGATCCCACTCATCTCCCTGTTCCTTTGCATCTGCCTTCTGCCCTTGTAACCTACTTCCCCAAGATAAAAAAAAATAAATAAAATTAAAAGAAAAGGAAAATGGAAGCTGTAGTATGGAAGCTGTAGTGTGTCACAGTGAGTCACACACTATACCCTTTAGTCCATACATCTTTACTTGTAACTGTTCATTGCTATGAGTCATTGGTCTGCACTATTGACACTAGCCCTCACTGGGCTGCCTCTGGATAACCTGTTGCTGTTCTGTGTCATGGAGATCCTGCAGCTTTGGGTCTACAGGATGTGCTCCAGCAGACCATAGATGGAGTGGATTTTATAACCCTGATTCTGGGTCTGGGTGGTTGTAGACGAATTTCTAACAGGCTTATTAAATAAAAAACACGGAGCCAAATATCGGGTTGAAAGCCTTAGAGATCAGGGAAATAGAAAAGCCACCAACCTCACCTCTCCAGCTCTGCAGCTACCAAAAGTTCATTACTTCCTGTCTACCTACGCCTTTATTACCTTGCTGTTCTGCCCTCTCATTGGCTCTTAGCCCAGCTACCTCACTTCCTTGTCACTGCCTGTCTGTACAGACCTCCAGGTCTCTATGGTTGGTACTGGGATTAAAGGCATGTGTCACCATGCTTGGCTGTTCCCTAGTGTGTCCTTGAACACACAGAGACCTTGCCTGCCAAGTGATTGGATTAAGGGTGTGTGCTATCTACCACTGCCTGACTCTTGTGTATGGCTTGCTATTTCCGCTGATCTCCAGGCAAACTTTATTTATTAACATACAAATAAAATATCACCACATTTCAGCACAAATAAAATATCACCAAAGGTGGTTGCTGGGTTGGTCAGCCCACCAGCTCTCCCTCATCCTCAAAACCAGGGTGAGCTCTCCAGCACCAACCAGGTTAGCTCACCTATGCAGCAAGCAGCAAGGGGCAGGGCCACTTCTCCTGCTCTCACGCCCCCCTGGCTCACTAGCACCTCCATAACCAGGGCTAGCTCTACAGTGTTGCCCAGGTGAGGCACAGGGGCCACTTTCCTGAGTGCTGTAGCTGGTGAGAGGCATGGTGTCAGTTCCCTTGCTCCACTGACCTCAGGACCAGCTCTCCCACCTGCCACAGGCAGCAGGGGGGGGGGGGGGGGGGGGTTGGGGATGGGCGTGGGGCTGTGGATGTGAGGGTGTGGGGGAAGTGCTTCTCCCTCACCCCACACCACCTTATGGCAAATGAGGGGTGGGGCCCGATTTCTCATGCTTATGTTCTTGGCAGGCTCACCTACACTTCCTCCCTAACAGTGCTGCCCAGGCAAGGTGCAGGGCTCGGTTTCCCTAGCACTGCAGCTGGTAGGGGCAGGATCAGCTCTCTTGCCTCCTGCATGTGACTTTTTTTTTAGTCATTCATGTTTGATTCTACCCTAGGTCTTTGAGCCATACAGCTTCCAGTTCCTGGCCACCCAGGCAGTTGGTTGGCTGATTCCACAAGCTCTGTGCCGCCATTGCCCCAGCACTCCTTGCAGGCAGGACAGGGGTGGGTTGAAGGATTTGTGACTGGGTTGGTGTCCCACCACTGGGAGCCTTGCCAGGTTATTGAAGATGGCTGATTCAGGCTCATATCCTCCATTACTAGGAGTCCTCACTAGGGTCACCCTCATAGGTTCCAGGAAGTTTCCGCTGCATTAGGTTTCCACATTGCTCCCTAAATGCCTCCCTATTCAATTGTCTCTCCCTGTATTCCCTCCCTCTTTAACCCGATCCCTCCTGTTCCCATCTCCACCTACCCCCAGTCCACCCGCAAAATCTGTTCTATTTCCCCTTCCAAGGGAGTGCCACGTGTCTTGTCCCCCCCCCCCCCCCCAGGGCCTTCCTTGTTACTTAGCCTCTCTGAGTCTGTGGATTATAGTGTGATTATCCTTTATTTAACAGTTAATATCCACTTACAAGTGAGTATATACCGTGCTTGTCTTTCTGGGTCTGGGTTGCCTTGCTTGGGATGATTTTTTTTCTAGTTCAATCCATTTGCCTGCAAATTTCATGATGTCATTTTTTTTTCTAACAGTTACCCAGGAAGTTCTGTTTTTTAAAAATTTTTTATTATTATTATTATTATTATTATTATTATTATTATTATTATTAATCCCCTCCTAAAAAGGCACCCTTGCTTAGAGGCTGTACAGGAGGGTGTGACTGAAGCTCCTGTCCAGATACTCCACTCCACCCTGCTAGTGAGCCACTTTAGAACTGGATCTCTAGATTTTGATGGCATCTGCTCCCCAATTTCAGCCCAGCTCCCAAATGATGTGAGAGGGAAATGCCATTTTGTTGAGGTCCATTTAGGCAATGCTACTTCCTCCTGGCCAATAAAGTGAATATAGGTTCTGTCTCTGGCTCTGCATGGAGACCAAGAGACGCGGACAATTCCAAGATTCCAAGCTACACAGAGAAGTAGGAGTTCACCCAGCCAGTGCTAGCAAGGTGAGCAAGAGGCCTGTCTCGGAAGGGCTATTCATGCTAAGCTGTGCTAAGAGACGGGAGGAGTAATGTATCTCTAATGAGATGACGCACCTGTCCTTTCTAGAGCTCTGCTCTTGGTGCAGTCACTTAACGGGGGCTGGGGGGCTGGCACGTGACTGCGCTCAGGACTGCCCACTTGCATACTTTGAAAGAGGTGCCACTGGCGGAGCTTCCTTTCAGCTCTGGAAGACACACTTGTTCCTCTGGCTCTTTTGCTCCGCCCCTTTTGCCATGCTCCTGAGCTGTAGATGCAGGAGTGGATCAGTTGTTGCTGGGTACCACATGTCGATCACTTTTCCTCCATTTTTTTTTTTTTTTTTTTTTGAGACAGGGTTTCTCTGTGTAGTTTTGGTGCCTGTCCTGGAACTCACTCTGTAGCCCAGGCTGGCCTTGAATTTACAGAGATCTGCCTGGCTCTGCCTCCTGAGTGCTGGGATTAAAGGTGTGTGCCACCACCGCCCGGCTCCTCCACACTTTGATAGCCTGTGGTTTTCTGTAAAGATCTTTCTCTGCTGCAGAGAGGCGGCTCCTTTATGAGAGAAGTTACACTTAGCTGAGGGCAGAAGGATAAATATGATCTGTTGTTTCCCCCTTCCAGTCAAAGCCCCTCCTCCGCTTTCCCACTTCTCACTTCCAATCACTTGTACCCCACTATTTCTCTCTCTATTGCCCACCCCCTTATTTCCTGGTTTATGGTTACTCCAGTTTGTATACTCACACCTGAATATTTGGAAGTAGGAGCCTCAGACTAGAGAGAACATGCAGTGTCTGTCCTGGGTCAGAGTTACCTCACTCAGTATATCAAACACAGGGTTTCTCACGTGTACAGCATGTACTTCACCAATGAGCTATCTCCCAGCCCCTTCACTCTGTCCTTTTATTATCCCAGGATCTAAAGATGGTCAATTAAGTCATCTTCAATGAGACCTCTAATTTGTACTTGATTTGTTCTACTGAACAATAATTATATTTAGTCTCTGTTTTCTTGGAAAAATGTCTATCATTAGGGGTTACAATTGTTATGTTTATTTCTTTTTTTATGCTATTTATTTTTGAATAACCGAGTAAGTCTGAGATTGTATATAAGAGTAGAGAATATAAGCCAGGCTTGTGGTGCACACCTTTAATCCCAGAACTTGGGAGCAGGGGCTTGTGGATCACTGTGAGTTTGAGTTTAGCCTGGTCTGCAGAGTGAGTTACAGGACAGCCAAGGCTACACAGAGAAAACCTGTCTCCAAAACCAAAAACCAAAAACCAAAACCAAGAGAGAGAGAGAGAGAGAGAGAGAGAGAGAGAATGTACAAAAAGTCTGACTGTAGTTTTAAACTTCAATAATATCAAATGCCACAGAGGTACAAAAGTTTGTTTGAAAATTTACTTTTAAAATTTATACTAATTTTTATGATTTCTGAATAACATAATTTTAATCTTTTCATTTCAGCACATTTGTTTGAAGAAAAGCTTATTATACATGATTCATGATTCAGTTGATGATAATAATAAAACTAACTTTTTATTATAAAAATGTTTCAAACAATTAACAAATGTACAAAAAATACAAGGACTCTTGGCTTCACCAGTGTATACATGGGAGATGGCAGGAAGTTTACAAACTGTAGATGAACTGGAGATGTGGGCATAAAGGATCCCAAACGTACACTTCACATTTGCTGAATCAAATATTCCAAAACCACAAGTTACAGAATTTGAACACTGAAGCCCCATGTACACCTATGTTTTAAGCTTTTCTAAGGGACTACCTTTCTACCTTCAAGGCAGTGTGTTGTCTATTGAAATTGCTGTATTTGGCATACAGAAAAGCCAGAGGCATTTTTCACCATAAGAAGCCCCAAAAGTTAATGTTTGATGTATCATCAGGGAATTTTGCATTCAGCCTTTCCCCCTTTTTTGAGATATAATTCATATACTGTAAAATGTATCCTTTTAAAGTATACTGTTTAGTGGCTTTAGTATATTTAAGTTTGGCTGAGCATGGTGTCACATACCTGTAATCTCAGCACTTGAGAGGCAAGGGAGAAAGGTTGCAGAAGGTCGAGGCCAGCTTTGTTGACATGGGGCTTCAATCCCTCCTCCCCACTAGTTGCACAAAATAATAGCCAAACAGAATAACCTTACAATAACAACAAAGCCCTCCACTGAAGTTTGCCATGCTAATTCTGTAAAACTTGAACTGATGTCTTGGCAATCGTTGCTATGCCCTCTTCCTTTCAGCTGGTGACCACTTTTTCTGGATGGAATTGATCATTGTACATATTTCACATGTGTAGAATTTTATAATATTTTGTATCTTGGCCTTTTCTTTTAGAATTAGTCAGCAGTGACTCTTAGAGCAGTATTCCAGATTTTTTTTTCATTTCTAACAATAGTTCTTACTCTATTAAATGATACCATTTTCTACAAGACAGAGCAGTTGTTATTAAATATTATATTTGGAGTTTTGTAAAATCTTGGCCATGGCCAAAGGTTTCTGAACACACAATAGTCAAAATTTAATTCAAAATCAAGTGTGAAATGCATCTCGGATGTCTTTGGCAGTTCTCACTTGTGTGTGTTGCACATGGTGTGTTGCACGGCATCACTGCAGCCTTGGTTTTGAACACACAGCATGTGCACTTTGCTCTCTACATGCCATCCTGCTGCACAGCATCAGCGGGTGCTGCCTGACACCCTGGCTCAGGTTCCAGACTGGCAGGGACTGCAGTGCTCATGTAGAAACAGTGCTTAGTTACAGAAGTAACTTGTCTGTTTGCTAGTATCATTCCTTAGCATGTAGCAAATTACTATATCTCTGATTTATACTATGTTAGAATGTTTGGTTTTAAAATTCACTGTTTGAGCTACTGGCTCAAATTTTATTTAAACACAGACTCCACGTTAAATGAACTGTGGCTTTGGATTAGGAAAGAATTTTTAACAAATTTTGAAATGATCCTAAATATACTTATGCCATTTTATGCTATGTCTTCATATGAAGTAGTGTTCTTGGCATGGAAGAACATTATAAAGTCTAAGTAGCAGTCCATGTTTGAAGCATTTAAGATTCTTTGTGTCCTACAGTGTCAGATAATCAGCCATTATTTAATTCTTACATAAAAAGAAATAAGCACATTTGTCTCATTAGTGGGAAAATTTGTTTTCATGTTTAAAAGTGGTAAGATAATATGTATACACCTCCTTTAATCCCAGCACTCGGGGGTGGAGGGGGGCAGAGCCAGGCAAGTCTCTTGAGTTTGAGGCCAACCTGGCCTACAGAGTGAGTTCCAGTATGGCCACACAGAGAAACCCTGTCTCGAAAAATAAACAAAACAAACAAGATCGTATGCCTACTTAAGAATTGTTTGAAAATAATATCTTTATGATTTATAGATCAGCAAATGTTTGCTTTATATTCCTGTATACCTAGGGTCATATAAAAACTTCTCAGGCAAAATAAGGTCACAGGTGGAAAAAGTTTCAAGAAGTCCTTGGCTGGAGGCTGGAAGTGCGGGCCTTGTTGCTTGCCCTTCTCTGCACATGTTCAGCTTCTGTTGGTCGATTATGAAGTTATGCTGGAGTGATTGCATGTGCATTAAGACCTTGTTCTTTGGAGATTTTTTTTTTCTTTTCTTTTCTTCGAGACAGGATTTCTCTGTGTAGCTTTGTGCCTTTCTTGGAACTCACCCTGTAGACCAGGCTGGCCTTGAACTCACAGAGATCTGCCTGGCTCTGCCTTCTTTGGAGACCTTAAGACCAGAATTAGAAGTGCCCCCTTTGAGTCACTGAAGCTGCAGTGGGCCGTAGATGTGGGTCTGTGTATGTGTGTGTATGCCCAAGTATGTCTCACATCTCTGACGCTCCGAGACCTGGCCGCAGTGCTAGTCCAGTAGCAGGGAGTGTACTAGTGCCAAGATCTGTTTCTAATATGATGGCCCAGTAAGAGGAACAAGGGCTCTCCTTAGAGAGATGGTGTGCTGTGCCAAAAGGAAAGACGTGTTGAAAGAATGAGAAAACTGTGTTCAAATCCCAAGGGAGTATGCTTCAGGGAATCCTGCTGGCCAAATCCTGGGTATTTTCAATGTCAAGATAAATAATAAATGTAGCTCATTGAATAAATTGAAATCCATGAGTACATACTGATATAAATATAAGCACAAGAATAAGGAAAGAGAGCTGGACAGAAAGCTCTACCTTACTTACCAACTAATAAAGATAAAAAAAAATATTGGATTTGAGCAAAATCGTCATTTGAGTGTATAGTAGGTGAAACTTTGATACTTTGATAAGAAGCAGGATTTGCATAATTTCAAAATATTTAACCACAATACTATTTACTCTTTAGTAAGTTAAAAAGAAAGTGAACAAAATCATGCTAGATACCATCAAGTGATACTTTCCTCTCTCAGGATAATGAACTCAGAACCCCAACTATTCTGTTATTTTTTTCTTTTTATGATTTTTTTAGATTATAATTACATCATTTCCCCCTTTCACTTTTTGTTCTCCAACCCCTCCCATGTACTTCCTTTGCTGTCTTTCAAATTTATGGCCTCTTTTTCTTTATATATGTATGTAAAGTCAATGGTCAGTCTTGAAATGATATATATACAAGGATATATACATATATATCCTCTGTGTGCGTGTGTATTATTTAGGATATCTGTCTGTCTGTCTATCTATCTATCTATCTATCTATCTATCTATCTATCTATCTATCTATCTACCTACCTACCTATCTATCTATCTATCTGTCTATCTATCCATCCATCTATCTATCTATCTATCTATCTATCTGTCTATCTATCTATCTATCTACCTAACCTTATAACATGGTAATACATTTGCTCAGTCCATGTACTATAACTTGTATATATATCGTTTCAACACTGACCATTGACCTGAAGACTGTTTCTCTTGCTTTCAGCATTCCTTAGTTGCTTTTGGCTCTTTGTCTATGGTTGAGCTTTCTCTCTTCCATGGTAGCAGGCCTATTAATGATCTTCCTTGTTCAGGTCATGTTTAGGCAACCATGTTGTAGAGACTTAATGGATGTAGTCTCTCTGATGTTTCTAGGACTTCTAAAATCTTTCTATTCCTTCTTTCCCAGTGATCCCTGAGCCCAAGACATAGGAGTTGTATTGTAGATGTATCATTTGTGACTGGGCTCCAAACTCTGCATTTTGATCAGTTCTGTAATGTTCTTCATCTGCTACAAAGAGAAATTTTCCTGAGGGGTAAGAACTACATAGATCTGGGGGTATGAGGATAAATATTTAGAATGTAGTTATAGATTATGCTGGGTCAGTAAAGTGGTTGTAGGTTCTCCTCCAGGATTTGTGACTTCACTAGGCCCAGAGAGTTGGGTAGGCTTCCAGTATAGGCATGATCTCTCTCTTGTTGAGTGAGTCTTAAGTTCAATGACAGAACTGTTGGTTACCACCAAGGCATGCATACCACTACTGTACCCTTACGGTTGGCATGCCATGCTAGTCATTGTTGTGGTTCATAGGCTTCATACCTAGGAAAGACTATTGGTTCCTTCCCTCCTTTGGAAGCTGATATAATGCCATCTGGTCTTCAGGGAAGATGCTTTCAGGTCATATCCAGCTCAGGTTCTCTGGGTCTTTTGTCCAAAGTACCTGGTTTCTTCAGTTATAGGGACTTACCTTCTGCCTTTGGAGGACAACAGTAATAGCCTGTAATGTTTGGAAATCTCTTGGACAAACAGAAACTCAAAAGAGGTCTTCTCATGTCTACTGTTGAGGTTTTTGTTAGTCTGTGGCTCTTGTTGGGAGCACGGTTAGGCCTGTAGCACAATTACTTACATGTAAGTGCTGTTAGGTAGACAATTAATAGTATGGTTCCTCCTCCTTCCTTCTCCCTAACTAAAGTCCCACCCCACCCCCATCTTTCCAATTTCCCTTCCAGATTTTGCACCTTGCTATTCCCTTCTGTATTGCTTCTTACCCATCCCCTGAATGGTCCCTGCTACTTTCCTGGTTTGTTACTCTGGCTTATCTACTCACATCTGAAGGTTTGGAGTTAAGAGCTTCCGATGAGAGAGAACATGCAATGTCTGTATTTCTGGCTTACCTCACTCAGTAGGATGTTTTCTAGTTCCTTCTATTTACCTGTAAATTCATGAGGTCATTTGACTTCACAGGTGGATTGTATATGTAACTTATTTATTTATTTATTTATTTATTTATTTATTTATTTATTTATTTATTTAGGTTTCCAATCTCACAAACAGAGAAAGAGGGTGTCCTTTCCCTCACATCCTCTCTAGCATTTGTTGTTTTGATCTTTTCCATTCTGATTGGGATAAGATGAACTCTCAGAGTTACTTTAATTTGCATTTCTCTGATTTCTAGGGACAAAGAACAGTTGTTAGCCATTTTTATTTCTTCTTTTGAGAACTTTGTTTAGATCTTGAGCCCGTCTTTTAAATGGGTCTTTATTTTTGACTCTGTGTTTTATGAGTTCTCTAAATATTCTGAATATTAGTTCTCTGTCATCTGTGTAGCTAGCAAAGATCCTCTGCCATTCTGTGGGCTTCTTCTACACTCGATTGTTTTTTAGCTGTACAAAAGCTTTTTAATTTCATGGAATCTCACTTGTCATTTGTTGGCTGCAATTCTTGGACAAATGGAGTCCTATTCAGGAAGTCTTTTCCCACACCTATATCATGTTAGGGTATACTGCCTGTCTTTTCTTCTAGCAGTTTCAGTGGTTCTGATTTCACATTTAGGTCTTTAATCTATTTGGAGGTAGTTTTTGTGCAAGGCTACAGATACAGGTCTAATTTCATTCTTTTGCAAGTGGACATCCAGTTTTCCCAGCACTGTTTGTTGAAGATGCTTTCTCTTCTCCAGTGTACATTACTGGCATCTCTGTGGAGTATTTGATTCCTGTATTTACGTGTCCTTATGTGGGGATGTTCACTCTTCCCCATGTTTGTTTTTGTGCCGATACTGTGTTGTTTTTATTACTGTGCCTCTGTGATATATCTGAGGTCTGGAAGGGTAATCCCTTAAGCATTGTTCTTTTTGCTCAGGAATGTTTTGGCTATCTGGGAGTTTTTGAGGTTCTATATGAAATTTTGGAGAGTTTTCTCTATTTCTATAAAGAATGAAATGGGGATTAGGATTAGTTCTGTCTTATTCTTGCTAAAAATATGAAAGCCATGTCTACTGTCAAGGAAATATGAGAAAAATCCAAATTAAGGAATCTTCTATAGGTAATCAGCTTGAACGATGGCCAAGTCAAGAGGGGACAGAAGTGTGCCAGACTGAAGGGGACCAAATCATAGTGCAATGTAAGGCGTGGCCCTGAACTGCGTTCTGAACATTGTTAGAGTAGGAGGGCCGTTAGCTAGGCCTCTGTAATGCCTGGGCTGTTTTGTTGATTTTGAGGGCTGGAGTGTGGGTGTTAGGATAGCGCCCTTAGTTTTAGGAAACATACACAAGTATTAAAGGGTAATGGGACAAACGTTAGGTGACTTAATCTCTGTTGGTCTGGAGAATACTAATGTGTGTTTGTGTGATGAGATAGATGTTACTCAGTTTAGTGACGTAAAATGTTAGCAATGGGAGAAACTGAGACAAGATACTACAGGAGTTCTTTGTATTATTAGTGTAACTTTTTCATTCATTTCAGATGATTTCATAATAAAGTTAGAACAAATGCCCTCTTTTCTTCAAATGCTGAGGGTACTTATGAATCATTTCACACTCAAAGCTATGCTTACCAAGAAAAAAGGTTGCATGCGAATTTTTTAAAGGAGCAGATGGATGTAAAAGTGAGTTTAAATATTTACACAAAATAAATGAATGGAAAGTGTCAACATGGGACTTGCTGGGTTTATTTTATTTATTTATTTATTTTTTTAATCTTTGGAAAAATACCCTACAGTCCAAAGTACATAAATCATTTCTTAACAGAGCAGATTTAGGAAAAATAGCACCCTGGAGGACAAGCACCCCAGGCTGTCACCCGCTTCCCTACCCAAATAACAGACCTTGAAGCGACTTCAAAGCTGCAAAAACAACTGGCTCTGACATGTACCAAGATGGGGAAATATTCACACAAGCTTAAAATACATGCCTCATCCTCGAAGAGAACAGAAGAAAAGGCGGTATCGTGTTTCCTAAGTGGAATTTGACAGTTGAAGTTGAGTTCACTCTATTTACTTACGACTTTTTTGCTACTTGTAAAAAGTTGGTAAACTTAATCAAACTTATTTTTATGTTCATTCTTCCTTTCCCTCACCTCTTAAAGAGGTGGTGTGGGTAGAATAAAACTCTTAAAATATGAAGACTTTCCTCAAGTGGAAACAAAAGTCTTAGAGGCTTTCTTTCAAAGCTATTATGCCCAGACAGGTTAAATTTCATTTCACAGTCTTTAGTTTGGCATTCAAGGGTTTTGTATAGTTTGCAGTAACATATTTTCTTTATTGCTTTGTAGAAATCATCTTTAGACACACTTTTATTCATTTTATGTTGAAGAAAACTTTGGTTATAATCACATGAAATTACCTCTATTTTCTAAATACTTGCTAATATGCTAACATTTTCTTTTTGTGTATGTGTGTGTGCACGTGTATGTGCATTTATGTACTATGCTTATGTACTCTGGTGCACATGTGTAGCTCAGACGATGACTTGTTGGAGTTGGATCTTCTCCTACCACATGAATCCCAGGCATTAATCTCAGGTCCTCAGGTGTGGAAGTAAATGTCTTTACTGGCTGAGTCATTTCATTGGACCTAGGAAGCGATTTCTTTAATTTTTTTTTTCAATAATAGATTTAACTTTATTTAAAAATTCTGTGAAAGTCCCATAGATGTATATATGTATTTTGACCACATCTACTCCTAGAACTCCCTTCAACTCTTCTTGGAACACCTCCAACTTTGTCTTTAAAATTTAATTAGTAACCCACTGAGTCCAGTTAGTGTTGTCCTACTGGTATATGATAAACCTACCAGTGGCCACCCCAGAAACAAAAAGCGACTTTTCCTTCTTCAGTAGCTGTCATCTGCCAGTAGTTCCCCAGTTGGAGTTGAGGCCTTAGGAACCAGTCCCTCATTCTGTTTGATTTTGTTCAATTCATAGCTGTAGTGAGTTCATGTGTAGAACTGCCGTGCAGTATTTCACACATATCTTCTCCATCCTGCAGTCTTTACATACTTCTGCTCCCTCTTCCACAATATTTCCTGAGTCTTGGGTTAGGGCATATTGATAAAGATGTCCCATGTAGTACTGAGCACTCAGTCATTTATTCTCAGCTCTTTGATGAGTTATGACTCTTTGTTAACCACTACCCACTGCAAAAGCTTCTCTGATCAAGATTGAGAGAATAACTGATCTGTTGTATGGACATAAATATTTAGAATGCAGTTTAGCATGACCATTTAGAGAAACAATGATAGGGTTCCCCTAGACGTCTGACCTCTCCAGCCATGAGTATGCTTCTGAATAGTTTTTCAAAACTGGGCATGAAATCCCTCCTGTGAAGTGGGTCTCAAATCCATCCAGAAAGCAGTTGATTGTCCCATGACTGCCATGCCACTAATGCGCCAGTGGGTGCATCTCACTTGGCATGTTCTGGAAGATGAGTATTTTAGTAGTAGGTCCAGCATTGGGTAAGATCATTGATGGCTTTTCTTCCTCAGCAGCCTGCATAGCCCCTTTTGGCTGCATGAAAGTTAGCCAGCAGGTAGAGCATTTCCAGATTAGTTGGAAATTGATTTATCTATGTCTGGAACCAAGTGTGCAGTGTCTTCAACAATAAAGTCTTACTATCTAGTTCTTGTTGGCAACCAAGAGCAAGGGCAATGACCTGTGCTATTTTGGTGGTTCTTATTGCTTCTCTGACCAATAACTCATAGTGAATGGTCCTGCCTGTTGTATAGAGATTTTCATTTGATAACCATGTATTCTGAGGGCAACATTGCCCCACAGTGCAGGGCTTCTCCGTTAAAACTCCTTATGAAAAAAGCTTATTTTAATTTTAATTTTTGTGCATGGGTATGTCTCTGTGCATCTGCCACTTGGATGTGGAGGCCAGAAGTCGGCATCAGATCTCCTAGAGCTTCTTGTGAGCCTCCCTGCGTGGGTGTTGGAAACTAAACTTGGGTCCTCTGGAAGAGCAGTAAGTGCTCTAAATTGCTGAGCCATCTCTCCAGCCCCCAGAGTACCCCCTTCAAAAGTGTATTCGTTTATAAACAACTGTGTCTCCACAAGCTTCTTCATACATCCTTAGTTGTGGTTGACCCCCCTCCTACCCCCATTCCCATCCCCTTACCCTCATCTCTGCTTAAAAGTTCAACCCTAATATGCCCTCCGTGTTTTTTATGTTACTTGTGCACTACTAAATTATCTAATTATATTTTTTGCACAAGTTGCAAAACTATGTTTCTAAATAGCTTTTGCATACACTCTTTATTTAAACCTCCCATCCCTCATCCCTCCCCCTCCACATACTTGAATCTTTTCTTCCCCAGGATTCCATCTTCACTTTCATTTTACTGATATTTTACTGTCCCCCATCCTTTAATGTGTCTGTTCCAAATGGTCCTTTTCTAGTTTGCTGGTTTCCACATGTACTCCAAGTTAAGCACACAAAAGCAGAAGATTTGAAGCCAGGGTCTGTATGTGAGAGAGAACACGTGCCATTTGTCTTCCCAGACATGTGCAGCCTCATACAGTAGTGTAATTGTTTTCCTTTCCATCTGTTGTGGAGTTTATGATTTCATTTTCCTTCACAGCTCCGTGTTCTAGGAAGCTCGCTCTAATCATCTCTGGCTCACGGTGATTTCTCTGTATGAAATAATTTCATAGTTTCTTTGTTAGTGTCTTTTGCTTGCTGCTTACTCATACACTTCCTCTTTCTTAAACATTCTGCATCTTTGTTTTAATGTTTCTGTATGTGTTCTTTGTCTTCCCAACCATTTATCAACTCCAAAAGAGGAACTACTGTGTTTGTCAGAGTCTATCTATTTAAAACTGAATTGCCTTTTAATATCCTTTGAACACTTGTTACCTAATATAGACATAACATTTTAAAATTTGCATGTGATTACTTTCCAAAACCTAGTGAAAATTAAAATAATTTTAAACATATTGGTATGAGTGTATTTCTTTTTCTAAGAATAATTGTTTTTAGACAAACAACAAAAATATAAAGATACTAAGTAGAAAAAACATTTATGCCAGTTTTTTGCTGTATGTATGTGGTTTACATGTGTGTGTATATGGATAGGTGCATGTCTGTATGAAGAGGCCAGAGATTAATGATGGCTGTCTTCTTCTGTTGTTCTCCACCTTATATTTTAAGGCAGGATCTGTCACTGAAACTGGAGCTTATTGTCTATGCTGGCTGGCCCTGGGATTACAGAAATTTACGTTGTGCCTAGCTTTCACATGTGTGCTGGGAGTCTGAACTCAGGTCCTCATGCTGTGCAGCAAGCAGTTGACTGGCTGAAGCATCTCTCCAATCTAAAGAAAAACTGCATCTTTTATAAAGAAAATTGTAAGCTCAGCATTTTGCTCAATTTCAGAGTGTCCCCAATGGAGCTGGACATGCAACTCAGTGGAAGAACACTTGCCTAGTATTCCCTGGTACCCCCATGTGCAGGCCCTACCACCACAAAAACTCCCACCAAAACACAACAGATAATAGTCAGGCATGACTAGTATACCTGCAGCCTGAGTGTTCTTGGGTTGACAAAGGAAGATTGTGAGTTGGCCCTCTGGTTGGACTACATAGTAAGATCCTATCTCAAGAAACCAGTGATAAAGAGAAATCTGTTTGGAAGGAGTTGGGGGCAGACAGGAGAAGGTAATGGAGAAAGTGGGGAATGACTATGATCTCGGTCCACTTAAACATGTTTGAAAATTATATAAAGGATCCCATTAATTTATGCAATTACTATAAGCTAATAAAAATGAATGCCCAAATTAAATATTGATAGTAGCAAAACGACTTTCCACAACATTCTTTGGGTAGTTGGATAGTTTTGATTGTCAACTTGACATAATCTAAAATTACGTGAGAAGAGAGTCTTAATGCCCTCACTGTCTAGCTAGGTTGTCCTGTGGCATTTCTTCAGAGGATTATCTTGATTGCATTAATCACAGTTGGAAGACCCACTCCACTGTGGGTGGCACCCATTCCCTGGGCCTGAGGACCTAGGACAGACTAAAAAGGAGAAAGCTAGCTGAGCACTAAGCATGCATACATTCATTTTCTCTCTGCTTATGACTGTCAATGTGACTAGCTGCTTCAAGTTACTGCCCCTTTGGCTTTTGGTTATGGATTGTAACCTGGAACTGGAACTTATTGTAACCTTTTACCCCCAAGTTGCTCTTTTTTTTTTTTAAAGTAACTGGAGAGGAAGCTAAGGTAATATAATAAAACATTTGTTTCTCTCTTTCAATTTTTTTTCCTTTTTGGTTTTTTGAGACAGGGTTTCTCTGTGTAACAGTCCTAGCTGTCCTGGAACTCCCTTTGTAGACTATGCTGGCCTTGAACTCACTGAGAACTGCCTGCCTCTGCCTCCCAAGTGCTGGGATTAAAAGCATGCTAGCAACACTTGTCATTTTGAATAGACTACAGAACATTAAATATTATTTCACACAGAATATTAAATATTGTTTCACAGGAAGGTTTTGGCTGTTTTAGTCCATGATTAGCTATGTTGCCCTGGGCCTCTAGTGAGGAGCATGTCATAGCAGAAGCCTGAGGTAGATAGGTCAAAGCTAGTCGCCTCCTGTCAGAAAAAAGGAAAAGGTGGAAAGGTCAGATTCCACAGACCTTCCAAAGACCTGCAGACCTCCTCCTAGACTACCTCTTAAAGGTCTTGCCACCTTCCAGCAGTACCATCCACAGGAGCAAGCTTTTCGCCATTGGGACGCTGGGCTGATCTCTACCACAGGGCAGAACTCTAGGAACACAGTCACTTTCTCTAGGCATAGGATCCCACTCATGCCATTGAAATCAGCTGTTTGTATCGCTGTCCCTTCTTTGAAGCCCTTCTGGCTGGCTGGCTTTTGTCTTTGGCCTTCTGCAATCTCATTGAAATATGTCTAGGCACAATTTATTTTTCTTTTTAAATTCTGCTTTGCATCTTTTGAGCTTCTTGAATCTACATTATCTTTCTTTTTAAAAGTGTTGAGGAGTAAGCAAACACACCATGAACTCCCTCACTCTGGAGTCTTGAGCTACTTTAAGAGGTCTTGCTTGTCTTTTTGACTGGCTTATGCTTTCAGATTTTCTAGCCTTTTGGTTTGTAATTCATTCTTCCCCTTGACTTCTAAATTTCAACCTTTAGTCTCTCTAAAATTTAGTGTGTTTTTTCTTCAGTACAATCTTATGTCACTAAACAGTAGGGATATATTCTGAGAAATGTGAAGTGATCTGTCCTTGTGTGAACATCATAGAGTGTACTTACACGAAGACAGCTAAGATGGAAGTAGACTATAGAATAACATCTGGAACCACAGTTGTGTATGTGGCTCATCATTGACCAGGGCATCATTCTGCAGTGCACAATATAGTTTGCTCTCCTAAGCAGTGTTTTCAAGCTTGGTCTTCATTTTTTAAAGATAAAAGTTGATCTATTTTATATTCCTTGCCTGATGATTCTAACATTAAGTCTGAGCTTGCTGTTTTCTTTTCTTTTCCTTGTTCTTTTAATATGTTGTTTCCAATAAGATTTATTAGAAATATTTATATCAGGAAATCTTTTGCCTCCAGAATGAAGCATTTAGTCATCAGAGAAAAAACGTTGCTTCTGCTGCGTATTAAACCATTTACTCATCTGGGGCAACTTTGGGACTGAGAGATGGCTGATGTTAGGCTACAGTTTCTTGGGAGCAGTGTTCTTCTAGTCCCAAGGTAACTTGTTAGAGTGCTGAGATAGAGCAATGGCATGGGTGTGTTCCCCTGTCTCCTTATGCTGAGGATTTCAGCTTCCTGCTGGAGGTGGGTTGTCGGTTAGATTTCCGGTGTGGGCCAAGTCTATAGTTTGCCTTCTTCCTTTTGAATTTAAAGCTGTTATCACTGTTTGCTCTCAGTTCATGTTCATGGTTCCAAGTAGTCTGTTGCCCTATATAAGCATTAAAAAAGTTCCATTTGCATTTTCCATTTTCATTTTATCCTTTAGGAGAAATGATAATTACACCCGTTTTTCTTGGTTTTGTCAATTAGAGAAGCTAATTATAGGCTAAGGCTCCCACAGGTATCACCTTTATGCTTCTATGACTGTAGAATCTCATGGCATTTTCCGAATCATGGGCCTTTTGGGTTCTGGGGTAGGTTTAGAGTTCTGAAAGACATGACTCTCAGATTTGAGATACTGTTTCATCATAGTTGGTCTCTAGAGTCAAGGGAGCAACAGACTAGACTAGTCTGCAGAAACATCGTTTTTGTTTTTTTTTTTTTTTTTTTAAGTTTGAATTTTCAAACCACGTTCATATTTCACAATGCTTTTCTATCTGAACTCCTTGTATCCCTTAAGATGTATAACAAGAACTTGTCAAAAGAGAGTAGAGGGGTTGGAAGGTCAGGCTTTGTGGATTATTATCTTCTTTTGGCAGAGGTGGTTAGAGGGCAAGGTGTCATTTCTGTGTACTTAAGCCGCTAGGGAAGATGGTCATTGGTCAAGAAGCCATGCATATTTTTAGTTGGATCTGGTTTGTACTTAACATCATTGCACCAAGGGTCACTTGAGTTGTTACTCATGTTCAGCTTTAGACAAGTAAGCAGATCACACAAGTCATATCTTACCTAGAGGTCAGATGGCAAATCAAGTGTCCACGCATAACAGACTTGAGAGATAGGAAAGTGCCTGCTGGTATAGGCCTAACCATGAAGGAAAATAGACCCAGTCCAAAAAAGATTTGCTAGAACACTTCTTGTATCTGCTGTTTGAGTGGGAAGCGAGACTAGCTATCAGTTTGAATTCAAGCACTCCATTTCCAAGTTTGTCTCTGTCTTCCCACCCCTTTCTTTCTGCACCCCACCCTAGCCTACATATACATTAATACTGTTCTAAGCCAAATTGGCTCTTTTGGTTTTCAACACCGGATGTTGCTGGCAAGTTGGAGAGCTGATGTATTTACCAAGCATGACATGTTGCTGCTAGAGAAGGGATAAGGTTGGCCCTCTCAAGTGTCGATGATTGAATATAAAGTCTTTGGAAGGACCTTAGAATACCTCTCTGTCCTAACTGGGTTCCCTTTCTCTCCTTCAACTTATGAGTGTTTAGTTTTAGCTATATAATGGGAGTGTTGATTATAGTAATTCATATGAACAATTTATCACTTAGACCTGGCAATAACTTATAGTCATTGTATACACTATTAAACGAGTGTCAGGTTAATTGTAAATTTAGTATAATTATGGTCATTTACCTATGAGTTATGGCTAAAGCTTTGAAGAAGTTATTGCTTAATATTATAACAGAAATATTAATTTTTAAAAATCTGGCAATTATTTACTGAGGAAACTTTAGTAGCATATCTTTCCTTATTCATGAATAGCTCTCTCTGGAAATAAGATTGTGGGTGGAGAACCAGAATGAGGACATTCTCTGTTCCCTCAACATCTTGAGTAGAGAGAAGAGGAAGCATCCACGAAGAGGATGCCTACAATTTTTCCTTTTTCTGTTTGTTTTGACATTGAGAAATTCTAGATTTTAAAAGTGACCATTGGGTTGAGAAGATAGCCTAGTTGGCAGTGCGCTTGCTGTGCAAACATGACATCCTGAAATAGATCCTAGAATCCAAGTGAAAAGGCCAGATGTAGTAGTTCATGCTTAGAATCCCAGTATTGGGACAGGTAGAGGCAGATACCTGGAGCTTAGCTTTTAAGCCTGTCAACTGAGCTTGATTGGTGAGCCAGAGATCCTAGTGAGAGGTCCTTTCTTCACAAGGTGGACAGGTCCTGAGGAATAGCATCCAAGGTAGGCCTCTGGCTTTCAGATGCACACCTGTACACACATATGACCTACATACATATGCACAGAAAATTTGTCTTTTTGAAATAATATTTAATCAGTTTAGACGTATTGGAAATGTGCACTTTAGCACAGATCTAGAAATTTAAATATTAAAACATTTAAGTCTTAATAAATCTCAGACAATTAAATTTTTATCAGCAAAATAAGGGTAACAAATTGAACTTTGGATGGTTAATATATTATGGTGGTATCAGGGTGATGAAGAGATTTTAATATAGACTTGTATTTAGTTTGTATGATTATTGCCTAGGAAACACTAGGTGGTGCAATTGTGCAAGGACCATAGAGTGAAGTGGGTTGTATTTATTTACTTATTTGGTGCCAGGATTATAGTTTGAGGAAATTTTGGAAATAAAAATTCTCAAAATACTGAAGTAGAATTAAAGAGTACTTCTACTGATTGGTCAGGTAGGAATTCTATCTTAAGATTTAGACCACAAAAAAATCCCAAGGTATCTGTGTATTGTTTATCACACTTGAAGATCTGACTACATCCTCTAAACAGCTGGCCCCATTTGATTCTCTATGAATAATCATTGTGTGATCTTTGTCTACAATTCTATAAACTTACTGTTACTCCAAAGAATTCTAATATATCCTACTGTTTGAGTAATTATTTGTATTATTATGTATCATCTTTTCAAGTAAGTCTTCATCAAATTAGACTTGAACAGTAGCTTTCCTCTTGATAGACTTTGTCATCTTTGATACATTAAAAGAAAGTCTTGCTGGCCAGGTATGGTGGCACATGTCTTTAATTCTAGCACTGAGAAGGCAGAGTCAGGTGGATCTCTGGGAGTTCAAGGGCAACCTGGTCTACAGAGTGAGTTCCAGGACAGCCAGAGCTACATAATAGAGAGACCCTGCCTCAAAAACAAACGAACAAACAAATAAACTTGCATTCCTGTGTAAGTCCAGGATGTTAAGTTATTAAATTGAAAAGGCAATTTCTTTTTTTTTTTTCTTTTTGAAACTTTTATTGATTCTTCGTGGATTTCACATCATGTGTCTTGATCCCACTCATCCCTGTCTCCTCGATTCCACCCTCTTCCCTTATAACCTACTCCCCAAACCAAAACAAATCAGTCAACCACACAAAAATTCTCAGCATAGAAGCTGTAGTGTGGCCCAGTGAGTCACACAGTGCACCCTTCGGTCCATACACCTTTACTTGTAAATAGTGCTCATTGCTATGAGTCATTGGTCTGGTTCGAGGCCTCTGGCTTCTGTCTGCTACACTATTGACACTAGCTCTCACTGGGATGCCTCTTGGATACCCTGTTGTTGTCCTGTGTCATGTAGACCCTGCAGTTTTGGGTCTGCAGGACCAGCCCCTTCATGTGCTCTAGCAGATCATAGATGAGGTGGATTTTGGGGTGGGCTGACTTATAACCCTGGTTCTGGGCCTGGGTGGTACCTGGTTGGTTAGCTGGCCAGCTCTCCCTCATTATCACCACCTGGGGGAGCTCTCCAGCACTGCACTGGCTAGCTCACCCAATGCAGCAGGCCCCAAGGGGCAGGGCCAGTCCTCCAGCTTTTATGCTCTCCTGTCTGGCTCACCAGCACTCATCCACCAGGGCCAGCTCTACTGTTTTGCCCATGTGAGGCATAGGGCCGCTCTCCCTATTGCTTTAGGGAGTATATGGGGAGTATGTGGAGAGTGGAGGTTTTTGGCTCTCCTGTTCTCAAGCAGTCAGGGTCAGCTAACCTGCATCCCCATCAACAGGATCAGCTCTAGTGTGCTGCCCAGTGGAGGTACAGGGCCTGCTCTCCTGTAGTGCTGCAGCCAGTGAGGGGCAGGGCCAGCTCTCCCACCTGCCACAGGCAGTGAGGGGGGGAGGAGGGGGGAGGTCTTCTCTCAAAGAGTCAGTTTCTTAAATAAAAAGTAACTTTGGTTTATGTGTGGAAATAAAGAAGTAAAGAAGATATTTCTGTTTAGATAATTGAAAACCTTCAATCTTAATTCTGGATGATTTTGTTTTTAAGTTCCTTTCTATCTTCAAATGTAGTCATATTTGTAAATTAAAAAGCTGTGTATGTCTCCCGTTGACCTCATGAATGATGTTGTATTGATTATTCTGAAAGCACAAAAAGAGGCCGTCTTGCCTCCTGTTCTTCCTGTTGTTGAGTTGTTATATTTGTCCATTTTTTTGACACAGCCTTACTATGGAGTCCATGTTGGCTTTGGGCTTGAAATAGTTTGCAGTCTCCAGAATGATGGAATCAGAGGCATGCACCATCTTGAGCAACTATCTTTCCATTTTCTAAGACACTCGGTGGTAATCACAAATAAATCAGAATGAGTTTATGTGCTTCAGTCAGCTGTCATAACTGACAGACATACATGAACTATGTCTATTTTCATGTTTTCCTATCAATCAGATACAGACTCAACTGATTTGACTTATTTTTTTACTGATCAGTTACCGGGCATCAAAGTTAGGGTCTCACATATGCTAGGCATGTATTCCATCTGCAGACTTCACTAATTTGGTCAAACAACATATAGTTAGTTCCCTTCCCAGAACCCACATGGCAGAAGGAGAAGGAATGATTCCTGCATGTTATCCTCTGACCTTCACATGTGTACTATGGCGTGCAGAGAGGTACACAAATGTAATAATTATTTTAAAATATAAATTCAAATATATTGTAGACAATGTTCTACTTTCTCTGGATTATATTGCACAGTGGTATATTATTCCCAGTAACTATTGGAGGAGATTCAAAGGAAAAAGTTATTCTTTTCAGTCTGTGAAATGCATGTCTGTTTGTACAGATTCAGACACACTCATCCGAGACTATTTGGGAGCTCTTTTAAATCTAAGCAATTGGCCCATTGCTTGTGGCTTATTTGATGATGTATTTCTATTTATATAAATTTTTGTAAAACTTTTGGGATATAGTGTACTTATAATTTCATGTCATTAATATTTTAACAATAATAGTCTGGTATTTGAGTCATGCAAACCAACTTTAGGTAAAATGTTACAGAAACAATTTTGAATTGAAAAATCACTACTTTTTATAGTAGTTGGCAGCCGTTATAAAATGACTGGATGTTCCTGTAGCCATAGCCATCATCAGAATTGCCACCATTTAATAGCACCCATGTTAGCTACATTAGCTGGGGGCTGAATAGCCATGAAAATGCGAGTAACCTCTGACCTCAGAAATCATTCTTTTAAAAGAGGATTGAAACGTGGTGATAGGAAATTTGAATTGCTCTTGCAGCTGCAGTGTTTGTTCTGTGAATGCTTAATTTAGAGTTCTACTTGCCTCCAAAGCTGTCAGTCTTTCAGAGCATCAAATTCACTTGAGGAAGGGGAAAAAAGCTTCCTTCCAGGGTTGTATTATTGAAAGCAGTATTCAGACTTTAAATAGTTTCATTTAGGTAATACATATAGTCCCAAGAATGGGAATCCTCACATTTGACACGCTCTGTTAAATATATAGCTCATTCCAACCCCATCCCAGATACTGTTATGCAGGTACTTATTTTGGATAATCCTTTTAATGACTATAACTGAACTTCTTAGCTATGTAGAGGCCTGGTAGAGTGTGGAGGAGTGTGTGTGTGTGTGTGTGTGTGTGTGTGTGTGTGTGTGTGTTTTATGTAGGAGTGTGTGTAGCTGTACATATACATTATTCAAGTTTGTTTGGCCTTTGTAAAGAAGTTGGGTTTATATTCTATATGTACAAATTTCTTTAGCTATTTAGAAGATAATCTTTGCAAGCTGCATGTTGACGCTCAGTAAGCCTTTTGTTGGTGTGCAGGGTAGTGGCACATAGACAACTCATTAAGATAGTAGATTTTCACAGCTGATCTCCATGTTGACTGGAAAGCTAAACCAAAGAGATTTGAGAATGATATAAAAACCAAGTTGGTTTGTAGACCAATTGGTTTGAAGTTTTTAACTACTCTGTATTCCTTTGGCTTTTTCATGAACTTTATATTCCTGCCTTTAATATTTAGTAATGACTTGGTTGATCAGAGGAAGAGAAAAAAAAAGAGTAGAGAAACCCAGAACTTGAAACTGAGGTGAAATAAAGTCATTAATTTTGAAGTTTAATATTTGCTATTCTATTTTTAATAAATATCAATGATTTATAAACAATAAATGTTGTTACTGTGGGGATAGATATTTATGAAAGTTATCAATAAGTTTTTTAACATTACACAATTAAGGATAATGTAGATTGAAAATCCATGTGTGATTATAACTTCATTATATGTTGTATTGTGTTATACATATTTATTTTATGCAGATTTGAAAATCACATTATAACTTCATTATATACTGTGTTCTATTGTGTTATAAGTCCTGTTAATAAGAACTACATATTTGTATGCAGTTAGAAAAAAATTACAAAATAAAACTGAACCCTCATTGGATTAAAATGTTTAAGTCTTAGTGGAGCCAGTGAAAAACAAATACATAATTTAATCATTGTATTTTAGGAAAACTATATAATATTTGTAGTTCTAGATTGACTCCTTTTTTGTTTTTTGTATGTAATATGTGTCCACATAAAGATACCTGATTATTAGCATACAGAATATAAAATTTTCACGTACGTTTTCTGGTCAGCCATTAGCATTTCTTTATGTGTGAGGGTTTGAATGTGTCTTGCCAGCAGCAACTCTATTCCTTAGCCAACCATAAGAGGGGGCTTCTACACCAGCAAGCTGCTTTCTTTGTACAGTATATGTAATTATTTGCTCTGAAGGTGAACATTTTGTGTAATGAACTTTCTGATTTTCATCCTGTTCTAAAATTCATTTAAATAATTTTATTTGTAATGGTGGTTAATAGTCTGACCTTATAGGAATCTAAACAATCTAGTTATAAAAGAAAAACAGAAATATTTAAAAATTAAGGGAACAATATTTGTGCTTATTAAGTGCTTATAAGCATAATTAGTAAATTAAATGCTATTTAATATACAAAAGAATGTTTCTGTTTTATTTCTGTTGCCTTAAGTAAACTTCTGCAGACCATCATTAAGCCACCCAAATAAATCTACAGGAAGTGGTTCCTATGTGATCTATAAAAATCTAATCATTAAGGCTGGAGAGGTGACTTAGCCATTTAGAGCACTACCACCCTTGCAGATGACCTGAGTATAGTTCCCAGCACTCACATGGTATGGTTCCCAACTGCCTGTAACTCCTACTCTATTATCCTCTCTGACTTCTGCGGGCAGTGCATTCATGTGTATAAATCACATACATATGCACATAATTGATAATAAAATAAGAATGAATACTCTGTTTTTAATTTAATTTTCAAAATTAATGATGTAATTCTTAGACTATAGTCTTAAGTAGGATATCTGGTATTGAATGTCAATAAAAATGGAGACAATATTTGACTTATAAAATATCAACCTGAATAGCTCAAGATAGGGCATAATTCATTCATGTATCTGTAAAGAAATGATAATGCTTACTAAAATTATTCATGTTCCTTGCTTGGCTGTAGGCAATAGATAGTTTAACTACTAAGAAAGAAAAAGTACTGGATAGTTAATTTGGCAGTAGTGCAACTTTGGAATAATTAAGCTTGTTGCCTGACTTTGTTGTTTTTAGCTCGCATTTGTGAGGCAGACTTCACTTGGGATGTTCAGTTACAGAAGCTTTGGCAGTGCCAGAATTCCCTAGCTCCTGCCTTCTAGTAGCTGTGCAGTTCTCCTTTCCTTCAAAAGAGATAATCTTGCTGGGTAGCCCAGGCTGGCCTCAAACTCTTGGTTCTCTTGACTTAGCCTCCAGTGATGGGATTAAAGGCATGAATGTGGTGCCTCTACAACTTTTACTGTGTATTATAGTGGAGGTTTTAGATCAGGGGCCCAGAATGCAGTGATAGAACTACAGTGATTTCTAGATTAGTAAAAGTTGTAGGTTATCTTAGCAGAAAATGCAAATTAATTTAAAAAACAAAGTATTTGTTAAACAACTTAAAATGATGTAACAGTTGGGAATTCACTTTTCATCATGAGCTAATTTTAATAAAATATTTCCTGTAAGTATTTTAGCAATAGACATTTAATCAGTGTTTTTTAAATAGTGTGTTAAAGTTCTGGGAGACTTGAGTTCAAAAACTACAAAAAGAATTTGAGAAAATCTGAGAGATTGCATGAATTCTGATGACTGACATTGTAATGTTTTGAGAATATTTTTGCTAGCCATAGAGTTATATAAAACTTAGACTATGCAATTTTAATAGTAGAATAAAAGGGATTGATTTCCAGGAATAACTTTTTAAAAGGTTCCTTTACTGGAATTGTTGGGATCCTGACTGTCATAACTCCTGGACAATGGAACTGTGTCAGGCTACTTTCGTTTCCTTGGATACTGTATTGCTTTCGAAAATGTAAACTCATGACCAGTGAGTTCTTGTCAGTTTGAAAATACATGTCAGCATAATACATGCTTTAAAATGTTCTCCTTCAGTGATATATGAATGAGTGTTTTTAAAGGAGGTGTTGACATCTGATGGCCATATTAAGCTATAAAGAAAATATAAAGTGTTGCAGACTTAAAGCATGTTTATGTTGGTAGTATATGCTAAAAATGTTAAGTATATAAGTGGTCTTCATAGCTGGGTAAATTTGCATGTATGAATTTCTTTCCCTTAGAATGTCCAAAGCATTTTGTTAAGGACAAGTTTAGCTTAAAATATTTTAAAATTATAAATGTTCTATCTTGGCTTGTAGAATTTTGTTGCTACAGGACATCACATTTCTCAATGTTTTTTAAAAAGTAGATATGCACATATTAAGCATTTCATATATAATTTTTTTGTTTTAGTGTCTTGTGTGTGCTTTGCATGCACATTATGTGTGCAGGTGCACTTGCCTGCTTACTCAAGCAGGTGTGTATGGAGGCCAGAGGTTGACTTTGGGATCATTCTTAGATTGCCTCTCCACCTCCTTTTGTTTACAATAGATTTCTAAATGAACCTGAAGCTTGCTGTTTTTGTTAGACTGGAAGACCAGAAAATCCTGTGGCTCTACCTGTCCCCATCTCCCCAGCACTGGGACTATAGGCATGCACATCTATGCCCAGCTTTGGAGTGAGTTATGGGGAGCCAAACTCAGGTCCTTGTACTGGCCCGGAAAGCACTTTACCCAGTGAGCCATCTCTCTGGATTGTTTTAATATTTTATTTGAGATCCTATGCATTTAAATTTTTAGTGTTTTGTGCTACTTTAATATTAATGGCAGCAATTTAGACATAATTGGTTATATATACTTAGAATGGGTGATTATATTTCATTTGTTTAATGCAAAGGCCTAGACTATGGTTCTTGAGGTTCCTTTCCCGGTTTATGAGGGGTGCTTTTAGTTTGCTGATTATATCTTTTGAAAAATTAAAGCCTTATTTTGACCTATGCAAAATGAGAAACAAAACACAAAGTCTTGTTTTTGTTCTCAGTGTAGTATATGATCATTGTTAATTTATCAAGTTTATATTTAGCCACTGAGGCTTCCTTTCTGTTGGCAGAGATTAGACCTTTATCCATCCATTTATTTGATACTATAGAATATCTACTATGTTCAAGCAGTAAAGAAGAGCATAATCTTTATCATGAAAGCTGCTTACAGCCTTATAGAGGAGACTAGTAAACAGGCCATCTAATATGTAAGTTGATGAATTCTGTGTTGAAGAAAGCACAAGTACTTACTTTTCAATCATCTATGGTAGAATTAGGGTTAGTCTTTTAACCAATCTTGGTGTTGGGAAACTTCTCTGAAGAAAGTCAAACTTGAGGCCTAAGGTTCACAAGACAAAGAGTTGGAAGGGCAGGTATATATGTGCACTTCAGATGAAATGATATGTTAAAAAGCAAAGATATTAGAGAATTTGGGGCTTAAAGATTTTGTTGTTCACAGGTAGGCATGGAATGATGTATAAGGACCTTTTTCATGTATAACTTGTGTATCATTGGGATCCCAGTCTTGGTGCAATCAGAAGTCATATTAAAGCTTTCTGAATATTGACATATTTATCCTTATTATTTGTAAGAGAGGAAAAAACACCCTCATAGAAGTGTGGGAAATGAATTGGAAAGACTTTGATTAGAGACAGGTATATAAAGTGAAGACTTTGTAAATAATTGGTTGAGAGGTACTGGGGTTATAAACTACAGCGATAATAGTAAGGATGGAGAGAACTAGATGAGCCTGGAAAATAATCAACAACCACAACAAGGTTGTTGATTGACTGCATGTGGAGGTTTGTAGAGAAGCTAGTACTGAAAGTAACACTGGCATTGTGGTTTAGATGACTAAGTACTGGGTCTTGTATTCATTGTGCTTGCCTCTGTTCTCCTACCAACTCAGCTGAAGACATTGCTTCATTGGAGAGAAAGGAAATTATCAGCATTGTCTCATTTTCTTCTCAAGTTCACATTAAAAAATGATTCATCTGAGGTTTTAACCTGCTTTTTAAAGTAACAGGTTAGCCTGCCTTATTTCATGGATACTGATAGGAAACATGAGAGCCCTAATCAGAGGTGAAGGGCACATGTTACATTAATGGAGAAGCTGAAGTATCAGCATTTTGTATGGATTCTCTGGACTTCAGCATCTGAGTGACATGGACGAGGCCCAGATGATACAGCACATGCAGTGCTTTGCACTCCTAGAGAGGATGCTCAGAGGAACAGGTCACACCGGACAGTGTGCTTGCTGTGTGTTCTGTAAGAGTGCTGTTTCACAGACTAATTGAAAAGAGAAGAAGCAGTGCCTTGCTTGCAGGAAAGTGGGAAATTGTTAGGGATTCATTCCCCAACACCCCAAAACATAAGCTTCATCTTTCCTTTGCTTCCATGAGGCTCAAGTGTGTCTGGTATTCCAGCTTTATGTATGTTATCCTTTCTTGCTTTTTTTGGAATCTTGGATCATTGGCTGTCTTCAATCCCCAAATCTCCAGTCATGGAATACTGGTTACTACTACATAGTGGGTTAATTTGGCATCCCTGATAAAATTCAAATATTCAAGACAAATCAACAAAGATATAATGAAGACATGGTATTAGAACAAAAAACTCAGGTGAGGTACAGTGGCTCATGCTGTTAATCCCATAGGGTGAGAATAAGACCACTACCAAAATTTTTGAGCCAAATATGAAGCAAGCTTTATTAAATACTGGCTAGGTCCATATCTGAGATCGCCAGACTATGGGCCCTAATTATATTAGTCAGAGGCTTATAAAGGCAAAACCCATAAGGCTATGTACTTCCTGCCTTTGTCCAATCAGGAGCAAGATTATTTCCTGATATACTTCCTATGTACCTCCTGCCTTTGTGTGATCAAACACATCTTGTACAGTTGGGGCAACCAAGCTTGTTTACAGAAGTGAAGACATGTGGCTTGTTATCTTACATTCGCAACAGCCCCCAGCATTCCAGGAAATTATCTGTCCTTGGGCAAGTGGGGCTTACAGGTTAAAGGAATTTTTGTTTTATAGACACCTTAAGCATAATTTAAACTTAAAATATATCTTTAGCCCTCTCATTCTCCTCATGAGTCAAACCCTTGACTCTATGGTGGGTGCCTGTTTATATTGGGATCTAATAACTATCAGTTTAATGGCACTCAGATAAGAATTTATATATCTAGTTAAGGCATTAATGATGCAAGGGCCAATAGTAATTAGTAGAAAAAGAAGGGCCAAAGGCCCTGTGATAGCTGACGTCAGAGTTACTATCTAGGAGGAGCCCAAAAATGAGACTGAGGACTAGTCATTTATTTCACCTCAGGTTCCCATTTTTTTTTAGTACAGCCAGATTATTTCTAATGATTTCTGAGTAGTTTGCATAGAAATAATACTTTTCTCTTAAAGCCACACAGTAACCTCTTTGTTCTACATAGAGTAGTCAAGTGCCCTATCATATTGTAGAACTATTTCAACTAAATCTACCTGTTGATAGATCTTGGTCTTTTTGGTTTTAACAGGTACCCACTAAGCTACTAGGAAAGATAGTTAGTACCTATAATACCTTTCCTAGTAGGCCAGCAGGTACTATAGGTAGCTATTCTATCTCTTTGCCATGGAGTTTCCTTTTGAACTAACAGTTCACTTGTAGAGGATAAGGGGTGAAATATTCTCTTCTGTAACTACTTGCTGCTGAAATTAGGACATTGCTGTCAGGGCCTGGAAAGGCTGGAATGCTCATCAAAGTCAAGGAGGGGATTCAAGCAATGGGATGTTCATCAGAAGCATCTGTTTAGCTGACCCAGCTGAAGAGACAGGGAGCAGTCATTGGCTGGACATCAGCTTTTAGCAAGTCCAGGGCTTGCAGCTGATTGGAGCAGTTTACAGTGTGAAGCTGATTTCTGGATGGTATCTGTCAGCCAAGTGGAAATCTGCTGGGACAGATATAGACTAGGGACAGAAGTTATAGTTTAGGAACTTGAAGGAAAATCTTACATTTGGAGCTTTCAGGTCCATAGTCATGGTAGTTGTGGGAGGGGATGAGTTCCAAAACTGTGTGTGTGTGTGTGTGTGTGTGTGTGTGTGTGTGTGTGTGTATGTGTGTGCATGCGTGTGTATGTATGTGTATGTGTGTGCGTGTGTATGTGTGTATGTGTGTGTGTGCATGTGTGTGTATGTATGTGTGTGTGCATGTGTATGTATGTGTGTATGTATGGTTGTGTATGTGTATGTGTGTGTGTGTGTGTGTGTGTGTGTGTGTGTGAGAGAGAGAGAGAGAGAGAGAGAGAGAGAGAGAGAGAGAGAGAGAGAGAGAGAGACAGAGAGAGAGAGAGAGACAGAGGAGAGATTCTATCCCCAGGAACATGCAGGTGGGGAAATTTAGGCTGCACTTATCTCAGTCTGTTTGACCTGTTAGAGGGGGATCTCAGTCTTACAACTCCCTTGACTCTTTGAAGCTTACATGAATTTCTTAGTTTACAAAAAGTGATAAAAATTTTATGTATGTTAGCACATGTACCGTTGTTTGTAATGAAATCCATTACAAATTATTGTACTGAAATCCACATTGTAGAAAAAAATAGCTAACAGGTATCTGTAAAGCTGTTAGAGTAGACTCATGCTATTGAATCATAGCAAAAGCTATACCTTTGGGTTAAAAAGCATGAGCATTTTTTTCTCTGTCCAGAGAGTTGTATATATAGATTGGACGGAGATAATTTTAGCCTGATGAGAAGTAACTTTAAGTGAGTGCATACTTAGATGACAACCAACGGAAATTTAAAATATTGAGCTTGTGACTAATAATAGTAGTCAGTGCTTTACCAGCATATCAGAACTCCACTGATCAATGTTAAAACTCTGAACTTTTGAAAGCCTCATATAACAATAGCATAGAAGGGGAAAGAAATCTGAAACTTTATTACCTTAAATCATTTTCTTATACCTTTGTAACTTCTACCTACATATTTTAAAACTTTCTTGGGCCCTCAGAACTTACGTGAACTTTCACATCCTCAGACCTTTGCATACCTTAGAACACTTTCTTAGACCCTTAAACTTATATAAACTTAAGTTGATTACAGAATGCAGTCACTGCAAAGCAAGTTCTTTTAAAGAAAAGACTAGTAAAAAAATTACATCTGAAACCTTTTTATCCTTTAATATGAAGCCTATTAGCAAGGCAAACCTGTCAGTCTTTCTCAGCAGGAGATCTAGTAGCTCTAGAAAAAGCAAGACCTGATTTTACATATGAATTGAACTAACATGGTAGCTCCAGCCTTGGGGAAAGAGCTCATTGCCTGCTGCTGTTAGAATGACAAAGTTACAGTTAGCCTAGCCATCAATGCCATCAGAGATCTGAGAAGGATAAATTATAGCAGGAAGTATAAGCCAAATGGCCTCTATCTCAATTAAAATGACAGAAACTTACCTACTATCTAGATGTTTACCCTAGGCTCCCATGGTCTTGATGGCTTAGTTGGGGGCAGAGGCCCCAGGGCAGTGTCAGTCTCCAGCCACTGGGTCCAAATGATTTGACAAACTTTCTTGTGGAGGAGGAACTTGGGGGACTGGCCTATCTTGTCTAGGCAAAGTGGGGCAATCAACTCTGCAGTATCCTGCTTGTACCCATTTTGTTAGCGTCCTGGCAGCAGGCAAGGCATCAGGGCAATTTTTTTTTCCAATGGTTAGTGTCACCACAATCTAGAACTATGCTCCATCTGTCTTCTCTGGAGACCTTAGGGTCACATCTACATGTTGGCATTTCTGTCTATCATGGGAAGCTTTTTCCATTAAACATTTTAAATGCTGTATTCAGCAGATCTCTGAAGAGTTTCAGGACCATAGTCTATCAGGTATACCTGATTTTAAGCTTAACCTTGAAAACACATACAGGAGGCTAAATATAGCTTGTCATTGTAAATGAATTACACTTGAACTTAGCAAGGCTCCAAGCATAGTTCTGAGATTAGAGAAGTTGATCCTTTATGAGGTAGTCACCATTAACTTACTTATCTCAATCATCCTTAACAATGTACAGTAAATAAGTTCTACATAAGTTCTAAATAAGTTCTATAGCAGATAACTGCTATACTTGCCTATGACCTTGAAGTACATGCCACTGGGGTGTGGCCGCTTGGGGCCCTTAAGACTTGGTATGCACATACACAGTGCTCTCTTCACTCCCTCGTCATTTGGATGCTGGGACTAACCAGGCAGATCTTGGAAGAAGATCAGCGTGGAACATATCTCGGCTTTCCCAGACCCTATGATAAATACCCGTGCTGTAGTGAGTTACCTCCTAATAAATTCTCTTGCTCATTAAATAGACTCTGTGGATTTCTTGCATTATCTGGCACCCCCACATGGGAGCATGGGTGGGCTTTCTAGAACTTAGCCTCATTCTAGTCATATTCCCTTCTAGATAATCCCCCACAGGAATTTTGATGCAGAGGAAAGATATTATATTGGAATGGAAATTTCTACCATGTAAACCAAGTAAGAAATTAAAAACTTATCTGGAAAAGATCTCTGATTTGATTCTAAGAGGAAAATTAAGACTTTGTCAATTGACAGGAATGGACCCAGAAGAAATTGTAGTATCTTTAACTAATGAGGAGATTTCCTCTTTATGGAAAGATAATAAATACTGGCAAAGAGCCTACAGTAACTTTGGGGGAGAGATTAACAATTGTTATCCCAAAAGCTAGAGAATAGAATTCATAAAAACAACTGAATGGATCCTTCTTCACATTGTACAGCAAAAGCCAATCTATGGGTCCCTGTATTCTATACTGATGCAAATAAACCAGGAAAGGTAGGATATAAATCAGGAGACTTAAATAAAGTGATTCAAAGTCCCTATAATTCTGTACAAAAGGCAGAAATGTATGCTGTTCTTATGGTACTAATGGACTTCACGGAACCCTTCAATATAGTCATTGACTCTCGATATGCAGAGAGAGTTGTTTTACATATTGAAACTGCTGAATTTATTCCTGATAATACACAATTAACTTCACTGTTTATACAATTACAGGAAATCATCAGAAATGGGAAACATTATATATATATATATAAAACACATCAGATCCCATACAGGTCTGCCAGGTCCTCTAGCAGAAGATAATGATGAGATTGATCAGCTATTAATAGGTAATGTGCTAGAAGCCTCAGAATTTTATAAGAAACACTGTGTAAATAACAAGGGTTTGAATAAGGACTTTTTCTATCACTTGGCAACAAGCCAAGGAAATTGTAAAAAAAAAATATCCTACTTGTTCCTTCTATAACCAAACTCTATACCTGTGGGACAGAGTCCTTGATGGGGTTGAAGACTAATAGTTTTGGTTACAATCTTCTCGTATCTTAGCTAGAACATATTAAGCACTAGGTTTAGATTCTTCAGGATAGTATAGCTTTTGGAATAATCTCTGTAACATGCCATTTACCTATGTTCTGAACATCTCTGAATTTTAGTATGTGTCTCATGTTGTTCTTGTTGGTTGTAGATCCATTTTTGTCTAGGTCATTATCCCTTATTCCTCCTGGATAATATTTGATAATCATTCCTATTGTACATAGTTTTGTATTAGGTTAGAACTTTCTTATTTAGACAAAAGGGGGAGATGTAGTGAGTATCTATTCTTGCTATTACCTTGAAGTACCACCCCTAGTGAGGCAGCAGGTAACTGTCACACCTGCCTATGACCTTGAAGTACATGCCCGCGAGGTATGGCCACTTGGGACCCTTAAAACCTGGGATGCACTATGTGGTACTCTCTTCACTCCATCATGGCTTGGATGTTGGGATTGACCAGGCAGATCTTAGAAGATCAGTGTGGGACATAGCTCAGCTTTCCCAAACACTACGATAAATACCTGTGTTGTAGTGAGTTGCCCCCTAATAAATTCCCTTGCTTATTAAATAGACTCTGTAGATTTCTCGCATTATAAGTGCCTTGGCAGCATATACAGACTGTCTTCTAGGTTCCAGTCAGCTCCTTTTTTATTGAGGCTGTTGTTTCTGGTGGCCATCATATGGTACCAGCATCTCCCAAACTGCTGGGGTCCCTCTCTTGGGCTGTCTTTAGGAACTCCAGTGCTGCCACATAGTGCCAACCCTCAGCTAATTTCCACAACCCCTTCATGTCTTTAAAACCAATACCACCTGGATGGCTCTTACATTACAATGTTTGGCTGCCAGCACAGGGGACATTTTTATGTATAAACACATGGAGGTTGAGTTTTTATTATACAAGCATTGTTTTTATCTTTCATAAACTTTGTTTTTATGACTTTGTTTTCAGGACAAACATTGTCATACAAAAATCCATCCTAATCCAAAATATCTTGGACTCTTGGTGTTGCCTCCTTGGTTGGTTTATACCATGTGGTCCCTTCAATCAAGATGGTGTTGAAGTCACATGGCACCCACCCTCTCCAACCCTAGCAAAGTTCGCTGCCAGTCACCTGGCTGCCTCCATCCAGATGAATGACAGTGGCTAAGGTAGCATCATGCCACACAGATACTTTAAGATTATCTATATATAGATTTTTAACTATCAACCCCCTGTGTTACAAGTTTTAAGTTAACATTTTTTTGTTACTCAATAAACTTACAAATTTTGAGGTGCAAAAAGTTCACATAATAGTCTTATAAATCTTGAGGTAAGATTTATATCTTAGAAAATGTTTTAGACAGTTAAATGAAACCTATAGTCTAACTTTTTTTTTGGGGGTCTATTTTGCTTTGATCTCGTTTCCTTGTCACAAAATTGGTGGAACACCTGACACAGGACAGTTGGAAGTTAAACAAGCATGCTTGGGTCTAGAGGAGGGAGAACCATAAACTCCAAAGCCAAATTCAATATAATAGAACAGCATAAAACAACTTTAATTTTATTAATCAACACCCCAAAGACATTTGAAATCCCTGATAACCTGAGTCCAGTGACTAGAAAGCTTAGAGTAAATTCTGAGCCCTGACAATCAAAGCAGCCATGGCAAGTGGCATTAGCTGTGGTGGCTGCCAGTGGCAGAGATAGTAAAACCAAAACCAATAAACACAAAACCTAGAAAGCTTACACACTCAAAGGAGGCCAGTCAGAAACAAAATATGTGGTGGCTACCATCATTTGAACACACCAGAAACCACAGACCCATCCACACATACACACAACAGACAGACAAAACTTTACAAATAACCAGAACTAGGTAGGTGGGAGGGTGGTCTTGCTTTTTTCCTGGGTCCCATTGAGCTCTACATCCCAGATCAGGATCCCTCAGAACAGAACCAGATATCACAGAAAATTACTATGATTTACCAGGGGAAAACTCTGTAGATCAGTAGTTCTCAACCTTTCTAATGCTGTGACCCTTTAATATAGTTCCTTATGTTGTGGTGAACCCCCTACCATAAAATTATTTTCATTGCTACTTCATAACTGTAACTTCATTATTGTTATGAATACGAATGTAAATATCTGATCTGCAGTATATATTTTCATTGTTACAAATTGAACATAATTAAATATAGTGATTTATCACAAAACGATATGTAATTATATATTTTTAGTTGTTTGAATAGACTTAATTGACCTATAGAGAGTGGTACTATTTGGGGGTGTGGCCTTGTTGAAGTAGGTGTGTTCTTGTTGGAGGAAGTGTGTCACGGTGGGGGCAGGCCTTGAGGTCTCCTATGTTCAAGTTATGCCCAGTGTGGGACATAGTTCACTTCCTGTTGTCATGGAGGATCAAGATGTAGAACTCTCAGCTTCTTTTCCAGCACATGTCTGCCTGTAGCTGCCATGCTTCCTGCCATGAAGATATGAACTAAGCTTCTGAAGTGTAAACCAGTCCCAGTTGAATGTTTTCTGTTATAACATTGCCATGATCATAGTGTTTCTTCACAGCAATAGAAACCCTAACTAAGACAATATTGCGAAATATTTAGTTTTAATTACTAATAAATGAAATTTTGTCTTGAAGCATGGTGTAGCACAGGTAACAGTCTGGTGTAGCATAGGTAACAGTCTTAATGTAACAATAGTAAACTTTATTGCTATATTTTGCAGCAGTATGAATAAAAAGCCAACCTCAGTTGGAAGGTTGAGATTGCTTCTTTCTTGTCAGATCAGAAATTCTTGGGGCAGTCTTCACAAGCACACAGTGAAGATCCCCTTCCATAACAAGTCTACCTCTGTATTTAGACTTGATAACCGAGCTGGAAAACCCTGTTTCACAAAGGTGTTGTTGGAAATGGAAGAAGGGCAGCACAGTCTCAGACAGAAGGGATATGACTGCAAACCCTTGATCCAGAATTCTGTAATGGCACTGTAGAGACATCAGTTCTCAAGGCATTGCTGCTCATGCACTCAATGACCTCCTCTTGTGCTATCTTGGGAACACCTTCAACTTGGACTGAGAATGGACTTCCGGCAAGTGCAAATAGGGGTGTCAGGTAGGTTTGGAAAGTTGGATGAAATTTCATCTGTAAGCTTGTACAAACGTTCGTTCTCAGAAATTATCATCATAATCCTTTGGTCTGGTTCACTGTCATGTTCCTCAAAGAAAGCAGATAAGGTAGGCAACGTGTAAATTTATTTTCATCCAGTTTTTTCCTTTCCTTTCTCCTTCTTCTTCTTCTCCTCCTCCTCCTCCTCCTCCTTCTTCTTTTTTTTTTTTTTTTTTTTTTTTTTGCCAAAGCTGAAGTTTCATTTGGAATGATTGTACCTTTTCAGACAAAGGGGTCCTAACCGTATAAATTTAACTCATTCAAGCTGGCAAAGTAAGCTATTTTCTGCAATTCACTTTTATTGCTGAAAAGTATTTCGAACTGCGGTCTTGCTTTCTAATTAAAACATGTTTTGAGTTCATCGGGAAGCTCAAAAGCATGTTTAAATCTCTTCCTCTGGACAACCATCTAACTTCAGTCTGAAATAAGAGAGCTTTGTTTGGTGTATCCAAATGCATAGTTGGCAAAAGAGCTGACTGTTTAAAGTGCTCACTTTACAAAATTGACAGAACTAATAACACTTTTCTTTACTTCTTGTAACTCATGTGGCATTGTCTTCATTGTTGATATTTGCCGATAAATCATACACTGAGCTCTGATGACTTTTGGTGACTTGTTCAATACCAAAAGTTGAAGTCCAGACTGACTTCTGAGTGTGGCTGGAGCACCATCTGTATAAACACCACAAACCATTCCCACAAGATCTTCTGCTCTTTCAGAAATGAACCAACTATGTCAAATTTGTCACGTGCAGTAGTTGTTTCAAGAGGTTTACAAAAAGGGAATTCATCTTTAAAGTCGTTGTCATTGATATACCTCACATAAACCAGTAACTGAACAGTTTGCCAGTCTGTCGACTTGTCAAGCTGGATACTGAGTATTGGTCGTGGGGCAGATTTGATTCCCTGGATTACCTGACTGAGGACATCCACAGACATGCCCATGCATTCTTCTGCGGACAGTGTCCTTAGGTAAGGACACTGCACTCAGTTGGGCGACAAGTTTGTCTCTCGTCAGAACTTGCACTTGTCTTTGGCTGCTGGCAACAGTAAATCTTCAGCGATGGTGTGAGGTCACATGGTCCTGGTGATTCTGAGCGCCACCGTGTATGAAGCTTCACAGCTGCTATGTCTTATTTGTGGCACTTTCTACCAGTGTCCAGTCTGGCTTTCCTGAGTCCATCAGCTTTGCTTCTAACACAGCTGGTGTTCTTGCCAGCAGAGCTCAGATGCATGCTGTCAAAATAGCGTTCCAGTTTGTCCAGCTTCATCGATTTGGCTGGTAGAACTTCACAACAAATAACACATTGCGGGTTCCCAATTTCTGCTGTAATAATTGAGGTAAAAATCCTCACTGTATTTTCTTTTCTTAGTGTTCTTCTCTATATGATCCACTATCATGGGATGGTTTTCTAATGGAAATAATATATAACAATAACTTTAATAATACAAAAGATGATACATGGCATAGTTAAGTCAATACATTTTTTTTAAAAAACATACCTCTTACTATCGCAAAGGGGCAGCATTCACATCAATCACAGCTTAATAAAAAAAGACCTATAAGCATCCAGATTAATTTCCCATTGTACAGATTTTTTATAGTAGTTGATGATTTTACAGTACATGGTTTTACATTTACCCAGTAATTGTAATTCATGAAGTGTCATTTTACTTCCGATACTGCTGTTTTCAACAAAGTTGCTGCTTTCTACACTTGTGTGACTGGTTTGAATAAGTAAATTATGGAGCTGGCCCTGTCACACACAATTGTATTTGTTCAGAGCATCTGTGCTGGGGTTTGTGTGATGATACATCATGCTATGTGGACATATCTGCATGTGAGCAGACCCTCCTGGAGATAGATAGGGGAGCAGTGTCTCAGTCCCTAAGACCATCAGAAATATGTGTTTTCTGATGGTCTTAGGCGACCCCTGTGAAAGAGTCATTTGAGTCCCAAAGACGTTATGACCCATAACTTGAGAACTGCTGCCATAGTTGCTTGCTACTTTTCTTAACTTGGCAGTTCAGTCTGGTAGTCCACAAAACAGAAAGCATGCCTTGGAGCCTTGGAATGTGAAGGTGTGCACCTCCAGAGGTGGCCCCTCAGCCATGGAATCCTGGGTGAAGTCTGGCTTTAGGATTGGGTGGGTTGTCTGATCTCTCTGGGGCCTCCAGAAAATGTTAATTCCACCAGGCAAGAATAAGGCCACTACCATAATTAGTGAGCCAAATTTGAAGCAAGCTTTATTGAATACTTGCTAGGACAATGGACCCTGGGCAGGTCTATACCCGGGATTCCCAGAATATGGTACTGAATTACATTTGTCAGAGGCTTATAAAGGCAAACCCCACAAGGCTATGTATTTCCTGCCTTTGTCCAATCAGGGACAGGATTACATCCTGATGTACTTCCTGCTTATGTATCTACTGCTTACCTGTGATCAAACATATTCTGTGCAGCTGGGGCAACCAAGCTTGTTTACAGAAGTGAAGACATGTGGCTTGTTATCTTATATCAACAACAACTTCCAGCATTTCAGGAGGTTATCTGTCTTTGAGTAAATGGGGCTTACAGATTAGAGGCAATTTTGTTTTATAGACATATTAAGCATAGTAATTAAAACTTAAAATATAACTGTAGCCCTTACAATGCTTACAGTCACAGCACCAGGGGGTAGAGGCAGGAAAACGAAAGAGTTCAAGGCCATTCTTTGCTATGTGGTGAGTTTGAGGACAGCATAGGCTACCTGAGACTCTGTTATGAACAAACAGATACTAGAATAAAAAACTTTTGAATGTTGTAATGGGAAGTTTCTCCAGTCCTGCCTTGCCCAGTTGTCTGGACGATCTCTTCACCCGTGGTCCCACAGCTGCTTATAAAATAATTACACAGAGGCTTATATTAATTACCAACTGTATGATCTATGGCTTCAGCTTCTTGCTAGCTAGTTCTTTCATCTTAAATTAACCCATTCCTATTAATCTATGTATTGCCATGTGACTGTGGCTTTACTGGTCTGCTATCATCTTGTTGAACTTCAGCGGTGGGCTTGTGTCTCTCCCCATCCACTTTTCTCTTCCCTGTATCTCTGCTTGGATTTCCCACCTGCCTCTAAGCTGCTGTTCCATAGGCCAAAGCAGCTCATTTATTAACCAATAGGAACAACATATATTCACACTGTACAGAAAGACATCCCATAGTACTTCCCCTTTTCTGTCTAATCCAAAAGGAAGGTTTTAACTTTAACATAGTAAAAATATATATAACAAAACAGATATCAAGCAAGAGTTAAAGTTACAATATCTAGTCTATTTGTATTTGGCAAAATTTGAAAATATTCTATCTATTCTATTTTTATGACTCTAAAGTTTTATATCTAATAAATTCTCTTATCTTGACTAAAGAAAATTATAACTATCTAGTCTTCAACTCCATCAAAGACCTTAGAAGGATATAATATTACCCAAGTAAACAGGAAGTGCATTGTAAGTAACTTCCAAAATTATAGAAATGACAGAGACATCTGGCTGCCTGGACAGTCACCCAAAGTTCCTCTGCAATGTTGGGGCATCCATCTTCAGCCTACAGGCCTAGAGTCTCTGGCAGACATTTTAGTGAAGCAGAAATTTGAAGGATTGTCTCACCTATTGGCAAAGTTCATCAGTCACTTCTCCCTGCAGAATGTCTGGCAGTTTCCTCTACAAAGCAGGAACATGAAGGACCCTCTCACTATGCTAAGTTCAGTGGTCACCTTCCTATGAGTCCTGCATGTCCCGTTTATACAACATACTGCCCATCAGTCCAGGCAAGAGCAGTTTCTTGCCCAAGTGGCTAACTCTTGCCATAAAGAAAGCAAACTCCATAATGAGTTTCCTCAATGCACATCATCCTCTTTGAAGTAATTGGTGCTGCCAGGAGCAGATGTGTTTCATTGTCCAGAAAAGTCTTAAGTTTTTAAAACATTTTAAATGCTATATTCTGTAGATCTTTAACATATTAGAAGATTATCTACCTAATTGAAATATAACTACATATACCTAGAAAACTTAACTAACATGACTGTAACTTTGATGATCATAAATGACTAATTATTCTGTATTTTAATTGAATATTAAAATTTTAAATGAGTTGTGTAGTGGATAGCCAACCCAGCATTGGCCTGGAAGTTCCAACCCCCATTGAGGCTTCAGTAATGATCACGCCCACAAGGCGGGGCAGAGGAGGGAGCCGAAGACCGAGGATCAGGAGGAGGTCGCTCTCTTGGTTCGGGGACGCTGGACGCTGGAGGTAGACCGAGCAGAGTTCTCCAGAGAACACCGCCGGACTGTGCTATACCTTTGCCAGACCCTGCAACCTATCCCTTCATTTGTAAGTTACCCCACAAAATAAACCTCCCTTTTAACTACGTGGAGTGGCCTTAATAATTTCACCAATAGAGTTGCATAAATATAATACCTTAAACAAGAATAGAAGTATATATACAGTATAACAAAATTAACTTTAAATTTGTATCAATAAATCAAAATCCATAGCAATGTAAAACATTTTAAACAAGTTGTTGCTGTTTAAAAGTAGATTCAGGGCTGGGCGGTGGTGGTGCATGCCTTTAATCCCAGCACTCGGGAGGCAAAGCCAGGCGGATCTCTGTGAGTTCGAGGCCAGCCTGGTCTCCAAAGCGAGTTCCAGGAAAGGCACAAAGCTACACAGAGAAACCCTGTCTCGAAAAACCAAAAAAAAAAAAAAAAAGTAGATTTCAGTAATCTACCTTTTTATCCTATCCTATCTATATCCCCTTTTCTTCTCTAGAAATAAATTTCATTTATAATCAACCTCCTTTAAATAAAAATAAACATTTATAAACAATATTTTGGGAATTTGGGCGTAGCTTCTCATACTACTTCCTGCTGGGTGTGCTGGCAGTCTTAGGGATCCTGAGAAAATTAAGAATTATAGTTAAATCTTGGCTGCAGTAGTCTGTGAGGCTGTATCGACCTTTCAGGGGGTCTTGTTTGATCAACCAGATTAGCCTGTAATCAACTCATAGGTTCTCATCTTCTGTGGAGAAGAAACAAAACCAGAACCTCTTTTCCAAAGCAGTGTATCCTTAGACACAAAATTTGAAGTCAAGATACCTTTAAAATATACATATTGGTTTAACTGAGTAGCCTTTGCAGTCCAATATCTCTCTCCAGTTAAAAATCCCAAAGACAACACAATCCAGACTCTCTGTGTAATTTCTATCTTTTTTTTTTTTTTTTTCTTTTGAGACAGGGTTTCTCTGTGTAGTTTTGATGCCTCTGTAGACCAGGCTGGCTTTGAACTCACATAGGTCTGCCTGGCTCTGCCTCCTGAGTGCTGGGATTAAAGACATGTGCTACCACTGCCCAGCGTAATTTCCATCTTTACATAGCTTAACTTTTATATTACTTTTATTGTCTCTTTAAAGATTTTATTTTTTAAAACTATTTCTTTATATAACTACATATACTCTTTTTCCTCTCTCTTCCAAGTTTATGTACATTTTTACACACACTGTAAACCATTTAGAGTTTTATTCCATCTGAATCTGTCTTATTGTGAATTGATAATTTCTCTGACCAAGAGAGATTTTAAACTGCTAAGTTGTGTGGCTAGGACCAACAAGGTAGCCTTGGCTGCTGACTCTGCCCCTTTCAGCTTCCCAACATGGTGGAGGTACCTAAGAGAGTCACACTTACCCCGCCAACTGTGGGGTCCATGCTGCCACCAGGTAGTGTGCAGCTGGCCCACATACCTTTTATGTCTGTATGAGTAAAAGCTAAATCCACCATGCAGTGTGATGCACAGCTTGGAGACACCTTTGTGCACCAAGGCAGGAATCCACCATGCTGTGTTCAAGCCTGAATGCTGTGGCGTCTCTGTAACATGGCCCACATGAAAGACACAAGTAGGAAGCTAGTTTTGGCTCCATTATTGTGTGTTTAGAAGGCCTTTTAAAGCTCTTTTAGGCCTTATGGAAATTGAAGAGCCCCAAGTTGATCTGGCTAGCTCAGTCAGTAGAGCATGAGACTCTCAGGCTCATGGGTTCTTGCCCCACGTTGCCAAATGTGGTGGGAAGTTTCTCCAGCTTATTTATTTATTTATTTATTTATTTATTTATTTATTTATTCATTCATTCATTCATTCATTCATTCATTCATTCATTTATTTAGGTTTTTCGAGACAGGGTTTCTCTGTAGCTTTGGAGGCTGTCCTGGAACTAGCTTTGTAGACCAGGCTGGCCTTGAACTCAAAGAGACCCACCTGCCTCTGCCTCTCAAGTGCTGGGACTACAGGCGTGTGCCACCACTGCCCAGCCTCTCCAGCTTATTTATTAACCAATGGGAACAACATGTATTCATGGTGTATAGAAAGACATCCCACAGCAGAATATATTTAAGGAGAAAGAAAGAAAGATCACTATCCCAATTTAAACATTACATAATGAATACACATGTTGAATTATCACTCTCTCCATACATTTTTATAAAAAATAATAAGAAATATTAAGTAAGCATCACAGAATGATGTAGCAAAGAGCAGGGTAGAGCTAGTTTATATTAGGTCACCAGAGAAAACTTAGGAAGAAATGCCTTTGGTAGAGAATGAATCCTGATAACCACTCAGAGATCACAGAGGAGATGCTTCCACAAAAAACAGCAAAATTTACAAAGGTTCTGAAGCACTCATGTGCCAGGTATTTGGGGGGAATGGAAAGAAGAGCCATGTTTCTTTAGAACACTGAAGGGCGGGGGATGATCTACCTAGGTATTAATGACTGTATAATTCTTAATATTGAGTATATGATTAATGGTTTCTTTCAACCTGAAAAGATACACTCTTCAGTTCTGTGGTATGACGCAATGGTTTTGTTGTTTCTGTATTCTTCATTGTTTTTCAGAATCAGTCTGATTTCCAAATATCTTCCTTCTTATGTTTATGCACTTAGGTATACTTCTTCTTTCCTTCTAAGTGAGATATACATACATACATACATACATACATACATACATACATACATACATACATACATTCAAACAAAGGAGATACTTGTACATACTAGGTAATAACTTCCTACTTAAACCAAATCTCCATTTATTTTCTCCTTGATGTTGTTGTGTGTTTATTTTTTGTCATAGTCTCTTTAAAATCTTAATTGAAAATATTTTTTTCCTCACATAATATATCCTATTACAGCTTCTCTTTCTTCTACTCCTCCCTCCCCACCCCTCCTCCCTATGATCTGGATCCACATTTTCTGTCTCTCATTAGAGAACAAACAGGTTTTCTATGGGATGAGATAAAACAAAAGCACATTGGAATTGGACAAAATAAACAAGAGAAAAAGAGAAGGCACAAGAATCAGAGATTCATTCATTTACATACTCAGAAATCTCACAAAAACACTAATCTGGAAGCCATAAAATATACTCTGAGGATCCAGTGCAGACCCATGCAAGTCCTGTGCATGCTGCCCCAGTCTCTCTGAGCTCACATGAGCTTTGATCATATTATTTTTGAGGGCCTTGTGTTCTTGGTGTCTTCTATCCCCTCTGGCTTTCTTTCTGACTTCTCTTTTGCAGGGTTCCCTGAGCCCAGAGGGGAGGAATTTGATAGAGACTTTCCATTTAAGGCTGAGTGTTTTAAGGTCTCTCACTATCTGCATAATGCCTGTCTTTGGGTCTCTGTATTTATTCTCATCTGCTGTAGGAGGAAGTTTCTCTGATGATGGCTCAGCAAAGCACTGATTTATATCAGAATGTCATTAGGAGTTATTTTATTGTTACTTACTTTTTTTTTTTTTTTTTTTTTTTTTTTTTTTTTTATTTTTAGAACAGTGGTATTTGGTTTTATCCTAGATCCCTGGGCTATCTAGTCTCAGGTTCTTGGTTATCCAAGCAGTGACAGGAATGGGTTCCATCTTGTGGAGTGGGCCTTAAGTCAAATCAACTTATCTGTTGTTTACTCCTACAGGCTTTGTACTAGAATTTCTTTCAGCCAGGACACCATTGTAGATCAAATAGTTTGTGGCTGGGTTGGTGTTTATCTTTCTTGTTTGGTAGCATGCAGAGTACCTTCCTTCTCAAAGATTCTAGAATGTAGTGGGGAAGATTCTGTGTAGTTATAAGCTAGGCTCCACTATGTCCAATCTGCTGTGTGGATGTTGTCTTCAGCAACAAGGGCTTGCTGTCAGTTTGTGGAGAGCAACCTGTAGTCTTGACAACAGCTTGGGTTGTTTGGGGCTTCTCATGGGGCCCTTTTGGCCAACAACTCAGTTAGATGTAACCAATCCCAGGATTAGAAGCTTCATTTGGTGACAAGAGATGATCAGTTGGAACTCTGTCTCTCCCATTATTTGGCAATTTTCTTTAGATCGCCTTCATATATTTATATATTTTAGGAAGCTTCTACTGTATTAGATTTCCATACTACCCCTCAGGTGTCCCTTAATTTTAGCTGTGTCTCTTTGTATTCCTTCCCTCTAACCCCCAAGTTGATTTTTTCCAACCCTCCCACACCGCATTTATAACTATTCTATTTCCTTTTCCTAATGAAAATTGCATCAGTTTAGGTTTTCTTTATTCAATTTTCACGTTGAATTCTTGAACTGTTTTATTCATTCCTCCCACTGTGTTTTCAGAGATTTCTTTAAGGGACTTATTTATTTTCTCTTTGAGAACCTGAATCATTTTCATAAAGGCTATTTTAAGGTCTTTTTCTTATGCTTTAGCTATGTTGCAATATTCAGGGCCTGCTGTGGAGTTGCTGGGCTCTAGTGGAGACATATAGTTCTGGATGTTATTGATTATGTTTTTAAGCTAGCATCTAGGCATCTGGATTTGGGAAGATTGTAATTCTAGGTGCTGATATCTGGTCTTGTCTTTGTTGGGTGGGTGATTTGTTCCTTGGTTTCTGTTGCCATCTCTGGTTCTTAGAGAGGGTGGTGACTGTGTGTTCCCTGGTAGGACATTCTTCTGGGATTCTGATAGATGGTGGTCACTAGGGGTTCCAGGAAAACTGTGTTGCTAGGTATTGGGACCTGATACTTAAAAAGGGGGATGGGTTAGGATCAGGGTGCTCACAGGGTCCACAGGAGGGTGACAAGTAGGGTGTTCCACAAGGACCTACTTTGTCTTCTGAGAATGGGGGCATAGAGTGAGGAGAGGCCACAGAAATTGGTCTATTGCAGAGCTGGGGATGAGGCTGGGGGGTTGGACTTGGAGGAATGGAGAGAGAGGTGAAGATCTGCACAGCCTCTCTGCTTTTCTGGCTGGAGTGTCCTGCAGGTTCCCAGGGATTTCCTGCTGAGGTTGGGGGAAGGGACTAGGGGAAGGAAGCTTGAAATGGAAGATCTGTGTATGCACACATGTCCATGTGACGAAAGAGAGTTTGCTCTGATATAAACTCTCCAAAAGTTCTGTTTCCAGTTTTCCTATGTATTGGGTGAAATCATTGCCTGACAGTGTTAAGGAGGTTTAGTAGCAAAGAGAACCTTGACTCTCTAGCTCTCAGCATTCTGTGCACAGCCATTCCTTCAGAAGTTCTTTGTGCTTCCTTTCTCTGAGTCTCTCCAGGGTTCCAGGATACCTACCCTGAGCTTTCTCTCCTCCGTAGGTATTTGGTTTCTGTTTCTTCAAATCTGCCATCAGTTATCTCTTGCCCATCTACTGCTTATACTCTAAAATCTTGATGGGATTTATTTTGGTCTTATTTTGCCTTTAGTATCTTTGTCCCATGAGGGTTTCTCCCCTAATTGTCCCATGAAATTGGAAGGGTATCAAAGTATCTAGCTGTCCATGTCCTCTCCCCATCTTCATCAGGGTATGTTACCGAGTCACTTGTAGCTGGTTTTTCTTCCAAAGGAAATCAAACATTGACATACGACATTTCCTTAATTCTGATTTACCATTGACAGTAAGGTGCTATTGAGTTAATAACAAGTTCTGATGAAAACCTACCCTATAATAAAGACACACATTATTGTAAGATATGTACATTTTAAAAAAACTGTCAAATGGAACTTGGGAAATATAATGGATTTATATACATATAGTTTGTTTTCTTTGAAGAAATAAGTTCTGAAAATGGGTAATGATTTGTTTTTATTTTGACTGAGATCATGTTAAAGTCCAGGAGTAACTTTCTTCCCATTTCCATCTTGGACCTGGCTTTGTTTTGTTGGTTACACTGTGATGGAATTGCATGTTGTTCTCCTTACACCCCTCCTTCACTGAGTTATGTCTGCTTCAAATCAAGTTGTTGAAGTTTTTCTTCATATCCTGAGTGCCTACCACTGTGCCTTACTTACTTGTTCGTATTTAGTAGATATGCAACTATATGTTGAACCAAACAAAAATAATTAAAAGTTGAAATGATACCCATGAAACTGATAATGACTTAATTTTCCTTACTACTGAAATCAGACTCATAATTTTATGGCTATTCAGAGGGAAACTGACATGTACTAACATGCACCACAAACTTCAAAAGATGGTTTTCCTTTTACTCCTTGGTAATGGTATAGAATATTATTTTAAAGCATAGGATGCATTTTTTATTGATCATTGTTAGGGCGTTAGGCCAAAACATGATCATAATAATTTCCTACTTCATTAGGAAATTCTTAGCATTTGTAAGCCCTGATGATGTATGCCTGTGTTAAATCTGTTGAGGTGAAATTGATCTCTTCTTAGGGAACATTGTGGTTATTCATAGGCATTCATTTCAGTAAGAAAAGACTGTTCTTTTCTAAGTTATCTCATTTGGTTCCCTATTCAACTCATGAAACAAAATACTGAAAGTTTTATTTAAGAAAGAATCCTGTGACAAACCATTAGTAAAACAAAAACAGCCAATCAGGGAAGAAAC